>NC_136954.1:40669446-40756946 GCF_032717465.1 Coenobita brevimanus
CGTTCCCTCCCATGCCCCATTTATCTCTCCCGTTCACACATTTTTAGTATTAACTGAACGTAATTTCTTGTCATGATTCACTGGCCATTATACGTTGGTGTAGTTGTATATAATGTAGTGGTATTTATTTACATATGTGTTGGCTGTATGATATATACATATGCACACATATATGGTGGAGAATAATATGGTAATGATATCACTGTTTTAATCTTTACACATACTCATAGTTTTAATGTTTACACGTGCACATAGGTTCAGTATTTACACTTACACATAGGTTTAATATTTACACTTACACATAGGTTTAATATTTACACATACATTGGTCTAATATTTACATACTGTTTTCGTATTTACACACAGGTTTTATATTTACACAAACGCCAGTAGTCCTATTACCACATACACGTGGGTTTCATATTTACACATTCACATTGGTTTCATATTAACGTATGTGTATGGAATGGATGGCAGTAGTCTGAAAATTGCCATATATCCCTATCAGTATAGAAAAATACAATAGAAGAAATGTGCAGGTGGTTAGGCCTGTGAGACGGAGCCAGGATTATGAGGACATCACTGCTTTGCCAATGTGTGTGTGGTGCATTTCACTGAGTATCGTGTTGATAATTCTCCCTCTATCGTGCTATCTTATTCCTGGCTTACTGGACCCTTGCTGTCTCAATCTATAGCTGGAAAAAGAGGTCAAGGTGATGATTACGATAATGACGTTTTAGCAGACATGCGGTACAAACAAGTTGGTTTTATATTTACACACACACACACACACAGGCTATATATTTACACATACACATCGTTACGTACACACAATATGGAATGAATGGGAATGTAATAGTCAATGCATTTCCTTTACGTCACACTATACAGTGGCGTAATTACACATAGTACACGTTACATATATACATATGTATCAACAAGAGATGGGTTCAATCTGGGAATTGACATTTAACTCGAGGCACAGACAGCATTATTATTTTATTCTAGCTAATGCCAAACAACTCTATTAAGCTGAAATTGAGTCTTAGGAGCGTGTGCGTAAAAACTGGTAACTTTAATCCTCTCTAGTTGGGACAAGTCTGCAGCATCGTATTCCAATAAATGCCAGTTGATTATACTTACCTTAATGGATCATAGGAATCGGAGTAATTATAGGATTACACACACACACACACACACACACACACACACACACACACACACACACACACACACACACACACACACACACACACACACACACACACACACACACACAGAGAGAGACAAAATAGAGGGGTTTGATGATATGGAGAGAGATATTATAAGTGTACCGTAGAGTAATGGCTGCCCCTCTATCACCAGTGGATTGGAGCGTGGGTGGCTGCCAGTCAAATGGTGGGGCGTCGAGTAGAGTGAATAGGTAGCTCTCTATCTCACCTTCCCCCTCTGTGTATTCTTTTATCGTAAGAGAGGCGAGTTATAGCCACTTCTTGGGTTATGGAGCTTTATTGTACAAGGTTATATAGAAACGTGATTGACAGCATAACGTAACGACGGCGAACCTCCTAGCTGACCCAATCTCCTGCCTTCTGCCCTCTCTCTCTCTCTCTCTCACGTAACTTTACATGCAAAAATTATGGGTAAGTCTGTCCTATATTCTCACTATGAATTCATATGCTCTGACATGGGATAAAAAAAAACAGCCACTCCTGTCACTGGTCAGCTTGTTTCAGTTTTGGAGATATTTCGGAATGGAGGACCGACACACAGGGCCTATTATAAATGGTTTTTGAGATTATAAATGGCTTTTGAAATTTTGCAACACCTCTTCGTTAGTGATTAATTCTGCACAGTATACCACAATATCATACCCCAAGTTATTGATGCAAACTGTCAATATCAAAACGGTAATAATACCATAGTGCTGCCTACTTCTTCCTTCACTTTAATCATTCGTTTTCTGTCTTCCCTCCTCTCTTCCTATTTCTCCTTTCTTGTCACTCTGTACTAGTTTTCCTTCTTTTTTCAGGTGGCTTTACATTGAGTGACAAGCCCAATGGTTTCCGGTAAGTTAGGAAACCATTTACACCGCTGGATGGTAACCATATAACCAACCTATACGTGTTTCTTACGTGTCAGCAAGTGGGTTGGCGGAGGGTTTGTGGCCATCCCCGTAAAACAACTAACTCAAAGACAAACGGTCTCCCTTTACGGGATTATGACGTCTGGCTACAGACAGATAGATATAGAAATATACTATACAAGACAGTGTTATGGGTAATATACATCCAGTAACGCTGTATACTGTATTTGGTTAACGATGAATTACTACCACCTAAATTACATCCCAAAGTCCTTCACTACTTGGAAACATCTTAAACAAGTAAAAAGGTCTGGAAGCAACAAGGAAGCCTAAATGACACTCGCATAGCGGCTTGTAGAGACTTAACTTAATAAGAAGATATTCCTTAATGCAGCATCCATATTTGTGCTGGAGTTTTCAAAAAGATGGTGTAAAAGGAAAATGTGAACCTCTTTGGTAATGGCAGACTGTTGTGCGTGTGTGTGTGTGTGTGTGTGTGTGTGTGTGTGTGTGTGTGAGAGAGAGAGAGAGCCGAGGGGGATATCCACTTATTCATTCGGTTTCCCTCAGGTACCAGAGACCAAAAAATATAGATAGGTAGGTAGATAGAGAGACAGATAGATAGATATAGCTAGACAGATAGATATAGCCTACACAGACAGATATTTGAGACAAAAATCATATATGTGAGAGCAACAATAAATACTGTATATATCCGACAGAATAAACATCTCCATCTTTCTGGCGTACAGGTGCCGAACCCGTCTTCTGGTCTGATGGACTACGCCACCACAATGAGACCCGAGTACCACCAGGCCATCATTGACCTCATCCACCACTACCGCTGGGATCACATCATTTACCTCTACGACTCCCATGACGGTCTGTGAGCACGTCTTATTTTTTACCATAGTTACCTCTCCCTGCATCCCGTTTTTTTCTGCATTTTCCTTCAACTACAGGTTGCCTACTAAATTATTTTACTACTGTTTCTTCAAAATTTACCTCTACGACTCTCACGACGGTCAGTGAGTCTGCCTTTTTTATTCTTTTATCATAGTTACCTCTTCCAGCCTCCCGTTTTTTTTTTTTTTTTTTTCTGCTGTTTTCTCCTGCTACTGGTTGCCTACTGAATTGTTTTACTGCTGCTGCTTCAAAATTTATCACTACGACTCACACGACGGTCAGTAAGCATGCTTTTTTTTTTTTTTTTTAATAGTGACCTCTTCCATCTTCACGTTTTCTTCTTCTGTTCCTCCTTTTACTACTTGCCTACTGAATTGTTTTACTATTGCTACTTCAAAATTTACCTGTGCTACTCGCACGACAGTCTGTGCTCCTGTCATATAATGCATTTCTTTCTTTCAGCCTCCTGTTTTATCTGCTGTCTCTCTGGTTTTCTACTGAATGGTTTAATTATACTCCATCATTTACCAGTACGCCTACGCGATTTACTGCTCTTGACTTTTATCTTTGCTTTCTTTAGTATGACAACCGCTACTTTATTATATTTTTTTTATTGTTCATTTCTCTCTCCAGGCACTTTTCTTGATGCTGCTGATATACTCTCTCTCTCTCTCTCTCTCTCTCTCTCTCTATCTCTCTCGGTATTATTATGTTTTCCTTTTTCGTCATCAGTATCTTTTCTCTCTCGCAGCCACGTCTCCCCCCCCCACCTCAGTCCCCTCGCTTCATTATTTCCACTTCAGAGAAGAGAGAGGCAGATTTAGTTTCTCTCTCTCTCTCTCTCTCTCTCTCTCTCTCTCAACACAAGCAGATTTCAGATTGTATACTATAGCTTTATAATCACACACACACACACACACACACACACACACACACACACACACTTAACAGAGAGAGAGAGAGAGAGAGAGAATTTTACGAGTTCCTTCAACTATCACTACTAGTTCACCCAGAAGCCTGCCATCTCTCAAATAAAGTTTATTATTATTATTATTATTATTATTATTATTATTATTGTCCGACAAGGAGAGTATATTATCATCCCTGTTTGTTAGTTTGTTTGTCTGTCAGCAGGATTACTAAAAAACTGAAAGAGCGATTTGGACCAAATTTAATAGCCACGTCCCAGGGAACAATCGATTAACTTTTGCGACCGGGCCGGATCGTATTACAGATCCTAGATTCAGACGCGAAGCCTTAGTCACTGATGAGAAAACCTGACCCATTATGAAGAGTGGTTTGGAAATTACGTTGCCATTGTCGGAGAGATGCGCTCCACTGAGTGCCCCTCTGGTTATTATTATTATTATTATTATTATTATTATTATTATTATTATTATTATTATTATTAGATGATGATGATAATGATTAATATTATTACACACTTCTGTTCTCGACTGCAGCTTCCTTCAATTATTAAATCCCAGTTATCATATTCCTCACCACTTGCTTCACGAAGTCCACTTATCCTAAACAGTAATTACTCACCCAGTCCAGTCATTTACCATTCTTCAGTTTACCTACCGTCCGAGGCAAAAGTTTGATTACTTCTCTTCCTGTACTTATGACTTTCTTTTACTGACTGACATTCATGAAATGACAGTGTCTTGGTATGTTTTTCTACATAATATTATTTTTACATCTTTTGTCTCGCCGTCTTGTGCTAGTTAATATTTCTAAGCTGAGCGTGGTTTGGTATGATTCTTAGCCCAGTATTTCACCTTTCCTTCTTATTTTCCATTGGTGGCCAATATTCTCAAGGTGCAAAAAGGTTGTTTTGTTCCACTGTCTTATATATCACTTCTTATAGTTCCCATTTTCCTTCTCTGGCTAGCATTCCTAAGATGAACGGGGGGTTGCTGTGTTCTTCTGGCAGATATTTTACCGTTTCAGCTTCGCATTTTCCACTGCTGAGTAACATTTCTAACACGAGGAAGGCTGGTGTTTCTTTGTCCATTGATGGTTATACGATGCGTCAGGGAGGAGTGATGGTCATACTCTCGTTTCGAGTAGACACAGTGGTGTAATTGGTTACATTTTGCCTCCTGGCTGTATATTATCAGGATTTCTTATCCAAACTTCACTCTAAATGTACTAAATTAATTCCATCCGTTCTGCAATAATTCAGGTATTGCCAGGTCAAAGCAAATTCCTCACCATTAACCCTCTCTGCTTCAACTCAGCAGTTAGCCAGCAGATCCAAATCGTCTTCACTCTTATGCCATTCCCTTCACTTCAATCTGTTTTCCAATCCAGCACCGTCCGTCATCAAATTCCGATAATTAATCCCTCATCAATTTGCCCACGAGGCTCACTTTATCTAAACTTAAGTCACCAAGTGTCGTATGCCATCACGTCAGCCAAATACCTCTTTACCAAATTCCTCAGCCATATACCCTTTACGAAGCCAGTTTTCAGACATACATGATAGGTCACCAATCCTCGACACCAGGTCAGTTTCCATCACTAATACCCAACCTGCTTTATTTCCAGTCATTTGATCATGTACACTTTTCCATTCCAGTCAGGTGTACAGTCAGTCACAAAATATTTCCTCTCTCTCTCTCTCTCTCTCTCTCTCTCTCTCTCTCTCTCTCTCAGAGCGCTAGTCTCCATTTCTATCATCTTTTCTCTCTCATTATCTCTTTTCCCATTCCTCCTTTTCCCTGCCCTACCTTTCCCCCCTTAATTTTGTCTCTTCTCGTATAATTCATTTTCTTCGTACAGTGTCACACCTATCTTCCTCCTGCTCTTCCTTCCTGTTCATTCCCCATCTTCCTTTTCTTCCTTCTTTTCTTTCCTTCTTTCTTTCCTTCCCCTTTCTCATTTCTTTCCTCCCTTTCTTTCTTTCCTCACTATCTCCTGCCTCATCTCCACCTCCAAACCTCACTTCCCTCTTTATTTCATCTTTTCTCTTTTTCTCACTTCCTCGATTTTTCCTTTTTTTTATTTTCATTCCCTTCTTCCCAGTACTTTTCTCCTTTCATTCCTTTTTCCTTGTTAACACCTTATAACTCACTTTCTTTATCTTCATTCATTCCTCTCTTTTCTTCATTTTATTTTTCACCTGTTCATTCCTCCCATTTTTTCCCGTTTCTCCCTCATCTCCAACCTATCTCCAGCATCTCCAAGCTTCCCTCTCCCATCCCGCTCCAGGATTCGAGCCCCAAATGATGCTCTGCCACTGATCCCAGGGCACTCCAGAAATATATATATGTATAGAAATGGCTCGCATTGTGGCCAGAAGCGGGTATTTGTGTTTGGAGCAGTATTGTGAGAGAGAGAGAGAGAGAGAGAGAGAGAGAGAGAGAGAGAGAGAGACTAGAGTCGATGGCCAGTACCAATTCAGGCCCCTCCAAGTAGAGTCCTCATATCAATCCCTCTCCCAATGGACAATCCCTCTCCTCTCCCTCCGTCTCCCCATCTCTCCTCTCCCTCCGTCTGCCCTCGCCCTCCGTCCCACCCTCCCCTCCCTTTTTTCTACACTATGATATGTTACCTTTATGCAGACACTTTTTGTCTTGCTTTTTTACTGATCCTTGTCTTCATTGTTTATTTTTTTTTCTTCCATTCTCGCCTATTTTTCTTGTTGTTTTCATTTTCGAACAACTATCTTCCTCTTTTTTATTCACATAATTTTTCTCCCATATATTCCTTTTATCATCTCTTTATTCTGCTTTTCTCTCGCCTTCCAGTTATCTACTCCTTTCCTTCCCCCACTCATGCTCTGTCTGTCTGTCTGTCTGTCTGTCTGTCTGTCTGTCTCTCTCTCTCTCTCTCTCTCTCTCTCTGCTTGTATATTTACTAAATATATTCATTAACTATTAACTGTTTCACCATTCCCTTGATGACATTTCCACTACCATTCATTCACATGCCTTAGCCCTCTCTTCCTCTCCCTCTCCGTCCCTGTCTCTTCCACTCTCTCCCATTCCTTCCTTGTTCCTCAAATTCTATATATCGCTGTTATTACTGTTGCCTCAGGCTGATCTGGACGTGAGCTCGGTGGACTGCAGGCTGAAGTTGCCCATCTCCTTCACTCCACCTTCTCCCTTTCAGAGGATAGGGAGGGAACTGAGGAACCTGTGTATAACCAGACAGCGTGGCCTTCCGGTTATATCTGTGTCACCAAGTGAAGGCTTTCTCCAGCAGTAAGCTACATATATAAATAAATGAAAGAAAAGCATTCGGAAGCCGAATACTAATCGCCCGCCAGAATATGCTGTTGGCCAAGTCCAAGATTACACCATGTCTTTATACACTGAAGGTTTTATGTTGATACCTCAAGCCGTTCATGGGATATAATGGTGAGATAAAAACTAGTTGACCTTTGGCAGCCATTTTGGTGACCTTGGCCTTGACCCCTAGTGCCCATTTTCGAACTCGGCCAAGAATTTGGCCATATCTTGATACCCTGAAGGTTTCATGTTGATAGCTCAAGGTGTTCATGAGATATAATGGTGCTAAAGGCGGGCTAGTTGACCTTTGGCAGCCATTTTGGTGACCTTGACCTTGACCCCGAGTGCCCATTTTCGAACTCGGCCAAGAATTTGGCCATATCTTGATACCCTGAAGGTTTCATGGTGATAGCTCGAGCCTTTCATGAGATATAATGGGAACAGACTTACACACACACACACACACACACACACACACACACACACACACACACACACACACGCACACACACGCACACACACACACACACACACACACACACAGGCGGGCAAAAACGTTATCGCACCGCCTCGTAAAGGCGGAGGGATAGTAAGACTAAATCGTGTGAGAAGCCATCGTCGGAACTTGCAGAAGGCATGAACGGAATTCCGTACAATTGGAGCAGTGTGTGTGTTCTATTTATGAACCAACGCTGTGTGTGTGTGTGTGTGTGTGTGTGTGTGTGTGTGTGTGTGTGTGTGTGTGTGTGTGTGTGAGAGAGTGTAGGTTTGCGTACGCCCGCGGTTCACCAATACACTCTTTTTAATTTAACTTGGTCTAAAATTCGCCCTCCCAAGTGCTGAATTTTAACAATAGATTAACGCCAGAATGCGATACTAATCACGAGGTGCTATGGAAGGAACGTAGAGCGGTAGCATTATCTAAGCCACTGGTACGTGAAATAACCTACAAAAGAATGAAATTCTTGGCCAAGCGAAGGTGAAAATAGTATAGATTACGTTCATGGGTTGGAGGATGGAATGGGTGTGGATGAGGGAGAGGAGTGGGGGTGGATGGGAATGAGGATGGGACTGGGAGAAGGGGAGATATAGAAATGAGAGAAGGAGGAGGAAGAGAAGGTAGGTGAGGGAAGCGGTGAAGTAGGAGAGAGAGGTGGGAGGGAAGGAAGGGTTGGAGAGACGAAGTCAGAGAGGGGTGAGGACGGATGCGGGAGAGGGGAGGATGGGGGAGAGAAGTAGGGAGGGAAAGGTAGGATAAGGAGGAAAGAGAGGAGGGAGGGAAGTAAAGAGGGGTGGGGGTGGGTGGAAGAAAGGAGAAGAGGGAGAAAGAGGAGAGAAGAGGTAGGGTGGAGAGTACAGAGTGATATTGAAAAGAAAGGTGGTAGAGAAGTAGAGGGATTGGGGTGGGTGAAGGAGAGAATTGTGGAAAGGGAGGTAGAGAGGTGTGGGGAGGGTAGTAGAGAGGGATGGGGAAGGGGGGAAGAAGAGAGGGGTGGGGAGAAAAAGAGAGGTGTAGAAAGGGACGTACAAAAAGATGGGGAGGGCTGCAGAGAAAAATAGGGAGAGAGGAAAGAAGAGTGTTGGGGAGAATAACAGTCTTAGGGGATCTGGCAACCTCTAAATGATCTTATTATGCTTAGGACACAGCTCTGGCAGTGACGTAGCTGGACGGTCTCCTTTAACACATATAATACAGTGATCTCCATTGCATTTCATTGACATTCCAGTCAGACGGTTATATCTACCTTGGCATCACCTTAAGGGGGTTATAGTCTTCATTACCCCTTCATTAGAGTAATTTATTTTTCTTTTTGATTCGTGCCACTGTCAGATGAATATTTTTAGATTTTGGAAACGTGATTTTTTTTTCTTTACTAATTCGTCCTACATTTATTAATTCTTCCTGGAACCAGTCATAATTAGGTTTTAGAAAAACTAAATATTTTTCATTTTAATCTCTGCCACATAAATAATATATTTTTATTTTTTGAATTGATTATTTTCTATATTTTTTGCGTGCGGTAGATTATTTTATTTAATTTTTGGCATAAACGATAACAATTACTTCTTTATTCATAGCTCTGCCAGTCATATGTATTTGCCTTGTGGAGAAAGCGTTTGAATTATCTTTTTTTTTTTTTATAATAATACTATTGCATTTAGTTCCAGGATCTCATATGGAAGGAGTTAGATATGTTCCTAACTGGATACTACAATATACTGAAATTAATTGTTGTGCTTAACGCTTTCAATTCGGTGGCTTATTTTCTTTCTTCATGCTAACTCCTCAAATTTATTCAACGATTTTACTTTATTGATGTTTTTTTTAATTCCCTCTTCCTCCAAACAGTTTTCATCAACGATTTTTTGTATGGTCTAAGGGGTTAATGAAGACAGTATTTATTCCTTCAAGGTGGAAAAGTCCCCTTACTTTAATGTAATGGTTTGGTGGCAGGAAAATAAACTTAAAAATACGTCACTGGATGGAAAGGCCTGAGTATTTCCGTACGATGATAAAATGTTGAGAAATTAGTGTGTCCCGTAAGAGAGAGAGAGAGAGAGAGAGAGAGAGAGAGAGAGAGAGAGAGAGAGAGATTTTAATTAAATTGTAGCTGTTATCTCTTGACATCTTTCGTACAGAAAGTAGCCTGTCACTATTTTGCCTTCTGAGAGAGAGAGAGAGAGAGAGAGAGAGAGAGAGAGAGAGAGAGCATGAATGAATACAAGAAATATTACAGGGCAGGCGTACGAGAGAGAGAGAGAGAGAGAGAGAGAGAGAGAGAGAGAGAGAGAGATGAATGCAAGTGGTGGTGGTTGTGGGCTGGCGATGACGGGGCCAGAGAGTGTTGTGATTGGTGGATCCGAAGCACCGAATCTTCTCAGTCACGGCCTTATATTTTCCATGTACTGTATTTCTTTATCATCACACATTTCCACGGCAAATATACACTTGGTATGTTGTATGTGTAATGTTGTTGCTGTTTGTGATATCATGAGTCTTTGTATAGCCACATTATTGAAAAGGAATGTCAGAGTTTAAACTCATTTGATTTCTTGCATCCCGCCACTTCTCTCCACTTAACGAGACAGCTGAAAGTCTCGGCTTTTCGCATTTATCTTGTTTGTCTTATAATTCCAAAATTAATGTACACGTCATAGATTCTCTATATTATTTTAGTGCTGCTAATTACTGAAACCTTATATAACTTTTGTAAACGAAAATTACGTATAGAAACGCGCATTTGGTAACTCGCGTTTCGTTTCCGAGTCTTCCTCTCGTCATCTCCGAGCCCTCTCTCGCCACTTCAAACCGATCAGCTCGCATTTATCTAGTATTTACCATATATTTCCAAGATTGTTTCATAGGTCTTTTTTACTGTCGCGTTGTTAATAATACATTGAGCCTTCGCACAGGTCTGCAATAAAATAGAATGTTGTACTGTTTAACCGTGGTGTGATTACCCATGATTCCTTGCCCTCCCCTCCTCGCACTGCGTCACTCGAGCTGAAACTGTGATCTGTGATTGCATGTGAGTGTGTTTCTCTCTCTCTTCACAAAATGCAGCTTATTTCGGCCGGACATTACCCAGTTGGACTCCAGTGGGTCTGTAAAGATTATTATGCAAGTGCAGGTAACTACAGACATACGAGACGAAGGAATTATGTATGGAGAAGTTAGGTGTGGGGATTACCTGTGCAGGCATTAAGCAATCCGGCCATCTTGGGGTGAGTCTTGTGGAACATCTGACTTATTTACTGCGATGACGTCTTTTCCATTTCATTTATGTATCATCAGACAATTTTATTATGTTCAGTAGAGGCTTTTCGAACTGTAGTTGAAAATAGCCTTCATTAACCTCTTCATTGCTAGGTGGCTCTCCTAAGCCGAGGAAAATCATCTGGAAATAGCAATAACAATGAAAAGTACGTCATTGTCGTGTTTGTTAGTCAGAAAAATATGTACAATATCTATATATAGCTGCCTTTATTTTAAACTGCATATACGTGCATTCAAGCATACATACGTAGTATATGTGTATATACATGTGTGCATACCTGCGTGTTTTCCTGCCTACATACATACGTATTAAATGAAGTAGCCTATATAATTTCATAGCAACAGAAGAATGATAAAATGTGCATTTTTGGCGAATTTTGGTCTTTTGAATTCTAAATGTGGTCATTAGATTTTTTTTTTTCTCATATTCCTAACATATATACGGTATGCGTGATTGACGTAGGCAGTGCCATGTCTGGTTCGTGAATATTATGGCGTTGTTTACATTAGCTTTGACACCTACGGAGCAGTGCATTTTTTTCCTCCACAGCGTCCTTCTCAGGTCATATTGTAATACGGTATAAATAATTATTGAACGATAATTTATACTGATAGTGTGGTAACCGTTTGAAAATAATTCGAGACTTAGTTCATTCGTGAATACCTAACGATTCTCCTAAGTGGGAGACAACGGTTCCCGTAGTTTAGGCCCTTTGTGTAGGTCACTGCTGTAGCCTATCCTTTAATTTGATTTAAGTCTGTTATTTCATACTTACTACCCCAGACGATTTTATTCACTCTAAAGAGTGGCTTCACGTCGTGTTAAGAATTAACCGTTTTCCCGTGAGGATGCATCTTTCATTTTATGAGTCCTCTACCGGTCAAACCGGTCGCGGACTATTGGTTTGCGCGGTTCTGTCAGTACGTCCGTCAGTCCGTTCGCTATTTGGTGTCCGCTTTGTAACTTCTACATGCATAGACAAAGTTTGATATAACTTGACATAGTTGTTCCCCATACCATGACGGTGTGTCGCGCGCAACAACCAGCCATCTACTCCCAAGGTCAAGGTCATACTTGGGGCTCAAACAAGGTCGGGTGCTGTCATACTTAACAGTCATACCTATATTCGTGTCCGCTTTGTAACTTCCACATGCATGGAAAGATTTTGATATAACTTCACACTATTGTCCCTCATACCATTACGGTGTGTCGCGCACAACAACCAGTCATCTACTCCCAAGGTCAGGGTCACACTTGGGGCTCAGACAAGGTCGGGTGCTGTCTTACTTAACGGCCATACATACATATAGATATCATACCCAGATTGTGTACACAGCACATAATATGCATGGTTATCATCCGGTAGGGCATTTTGTATTGCATTACAGTACTTCATTCACTTGTTCTTGCTAATTTCTGGCGATTTCATACAGTGTAAGAAGGACCTCCAGTCTGAAGATCTCTCATTAACGGTCGGCGGCATCCGACCCCGGCAGCTGCGCTGCCAGTTTTTTTTTTTTTTTTTTTTTTAGTCTCTTAAACGGAGTATAATAGTCCAGATAAAACTTTTATAAAGACATTCTCGGACTGGAGCGGTGTACTGTAATAAAAATGCAGTAGACCTTTATTCGTCCCTGATGTAAGCATTGTTAAAGTTCCGAAGAAGGGAGACCTGGGTGAATGTGGTAATTGGAGGGGAATCTCTTTGTCACCGATAGCTTTGAAAGTTTTCAGTAGAGTGTTGTTAAATAGGTTGGAGCCGGTGGTTGAGGGTATTCTGAGGGATGAACAGGCTGGTTTTAGAAAGGGACGTGGTTGCAATGATCAGATCTTTATAGTTAGGCATCTGATGCAGCAAGTTAATGAAATGAGAGTACCGTTAAGTCTTTGTTTTGTTGATTTTGAAAAGGCTTTTGATAGTGTTTCGAGAGAGACTATGGGGAAGATCATGAGACATTATGGAATACCAGAGGAGTTTGTGAGGGTCATTATGAACATGCATGAGGACACATTTTGTAAAATGATGGTTGATGGTTGTCTGAGTGATTCGTTTGAAGTCAAGTCCGGAGTAATTCAAGGTGGTGTTCTATCGCCTTTACTATTTATATTGGTCATTGATTATATTATGAAACGCGTTGGAACAGAAACCGGTGCAGGTATCCTTTGGGGATAGAACAGGAAACTTTTGGATCTAGATTATGCAGATGATATAGTTTTGATTTGTGATGGGCCAGAAGAGATGCAGAGAGTGTTGGACTGTTTGGTGAGTGAAGGTCGCAAGGTGGGTTTGGTTATTAATTGTGGAAAAACTGAAATAATCAATATGAATATGGAAAGTGCGCAGGAATGTGTAATTGGAGGTATGGTTGTAAAGCAAGTTGATAGGTTTAAATATTTAGGTACTTATTTAGCCAAGGATGGTTCTTTGAACTTTGAATTCGAGGAAAGGTTAAAGGCAATGGGAATGCTTAAAAATATTTGGAATAATAACAATTTTTCTGTGCATACAAAAATCAAACTTTATAAGGTAATGGTTAGGAGTATCTTAATTTATGGACACGAGTCTTGGTACAGCACAGTGACTATGGAAAATAAATTCTTGGTGTTTGAAAATAAAGCACTTAGAAGAATATTAGGAGTTAAGTGGTGGGAAAGGATACCAAATAGTAGAATTAGAGAAATAACGGGAGTGCAGCCGATCGATGAATATGTTACATTCTCACGATGGAAGTGGCTAGGACATGTGTATAGGAGACAGGGAATAGTACGAGGTACACCAGGGTGGGTGGCACTTGGTAGGAGAGGTAGAGGAAGGCCAAAAGAGACGTGGGTGAGGACAATGAGACGGGAAGCTGGAGATGAGTGTTGGGGAGATCTTGAGGAGTTAGCACAAGATAGGATGTGGTGGTGTGAGTTCATCGAGGCCCTATGCATCCCCGAGGGTGCCACAGGAAATGATTGATTGATTGATTGATTGATGTAAGCATAGCTCACTTACTCACACACACGCTCACACACTCATCTGCCACCACACACACACACACACACACACACACACACACACACACACACACACACACACACACACACACACACACACACACACACACACACACACACACACACACACGTGCACTCATCCACCACCTTATTCACACTCACAAACACTCGTTCACTCGTGTGTGTGTGTGTGTGTGTGTGTGTGTGTGTGTGTGTGTGTGTGTGTGTGTGTGTGAGAGAGAGAGAGAGAGAGAGAGAGAGAGAGAGAAAGTGATACCGTATCAGTTCCTTTAGCTATAGAATAATCAAAGCCATCCTGTCTCCGCTAACATTTTTGTGATTACAATGGAAAGGGGAATCTTAAGCGAGAAACCTCAGTTTTAAGTGTGCTTTGAGAGAGAGAGAGAGAGAGAGAGAGAGAGAGAGAGAGAGAGAGAGAGAGAGAGAGAGAGAGAGAGAATGGTGACAAGTGGTGCTGGTTATGGTGCATTATTATCACACGCCATTTTCAGACATTTTAAGAAGATTTTAAGCAACAAGGCTTCCATATCTCTTGACTACCCATTCACCTACCCCGACTTCTTTTCTCGCCCCCTCCATCTTCCTCCCTCATTTTTTACCTTCCCCCTCCCCTCTTCCTTTTCCCCCTCCTCACTTACGCTTTTCCTCTCTTGCCCATTATATAATTCCCCCCTTCTCCCCCCTTTCTCTCCCTTGTCTCCTCCCTCCCTCTTTCCTTGCTTCTTTAACTCTTACCCCTAACCTTTCCACCATTGCACACCACACTCCATGATATATCTCGACTTTGAGACTAAATTCAGGGTCTTCTGAATCACTCTTTCCTGAATATATCTCTTGCCGTTAGCTGTAAAAAAAAATACTAGAGTGTCTTAAATGTAAACCGGAACAATATAAATAACGTTTAGACCATGCCATGGTTAAAGGTTAAAATGTTGCATATAAAGTTTTCCATATCGCCCTCCCTCTCCACTCCCTACTTCCTTCCCTTTTCGCACCTTCCCCTATCCCTTGGCCTTTCTTCACTCCACAATTCCTCTCTCATGTGCAAAGCTTTTGCAGGCTTTTTGCTTCATGCCGTCTTTCACCCCACCCATCACCTTGCACCAGTATTCTCTCTCTCTCTCGTATGGGCCTGTCTACCTACCTATTTTTATAGTCCCCTCTGCTTTTTTATATGTACTCTTAGGGCAAGACTAAAAATCCTTTTATATTTAACTTCCTGACAGAACTAGAGATGATTCAAGCCGCAGATAAGCTTTAGAATATTTCGTCTTTTTTTTCGGTTCGAGTGTTTTCTGAGTAACCTGTCTTGTATTAAGGTTGATATTAATATTAACATTAGAACGGTATACAGGGGAGCCCACCATCATCTGTGGAGGTAGTGGTGCCTTCGGGTGACTACACTGTGTGACAGCCAGACTGATCCCGTAAACCAGGAAACCGTTTATTACTTTGCGTGATAACCTTATAACCAGTTGTCGTTAAGTGGTTTAGTGGGTTAAGGCGCTCCAACCGGATTGAGTCTGCAAGGATATATGTGTATCCTAGAGGTGGTTGGAGTTTCTCACAGTGCCACTTTGGGACGAGTGAATGTGGTCACTCTCACCTTAAATTTCGTGACTGCGTAGCCTAGCCTGGGGTTCCTGCGATCCTGGTGGGACAGAAACGGTTTGGATAATGAAAGAATGAGTAGTAATGATTTGAATAGGAAGTCTAGTTGCTCTGAAAATATTCAGACCAAAATCACCGAAACGAAATACTCAGAATCGTATCACTATTTAGTGCTTACTAGTTTTGTGAGCATCGTTTTATGTACGGTACCATTTTTTATTTTTTACTTTTGCCTTAATAGTAAACACTTGTTTTTTTTTTAGCACTTTCACTACAAAATGGAGCATTGATGGGTGCTTAGATATCATAACCCCTTCGCTAACTCGGTGCGTCAAAAGGGTGAAAAGAAAAAGTCTTGTAAGAGGCGCCAATCAAAAGAGCAGTGTCGTAAAGGTGAGCACTGTTTACTCTGCGACGACACCAGATCTGGCCTGCTTTCGACTGTCAGCCTGTGTTTTATGTTGATTTACTGTTTACTGAAGGTTAAGAAGAAAACCTTGACCCCACCATGTTGCCTATTAGGTGTACCGTCCACTGCAGACATGGGTGTACTGTATGTATACATCTGTGCGTCTATCTGTCTGTCATCTATCTATCTGTATTATCTATCAGCCTTCTTGCCTGCTTACCCTGCCTGCTTGCCTCATTAACATTCGCCATTAACGCCCACCAGACCCCATACCTCCACAAAAGAACACGTTTCCAACCAAATCCCATTAACGCCTTAAATAAGCCCCCGCCAGTCAGAAAGGAGAGAGAGAGAGAGAGAGAGAGAGAGAGAGAGAGAGAGAGATGGGGTGGGAGGGGACGGGAAGAGGGGTGACATTAATATTCTGGGTCGACTCGCAGATCATCACAACACATTCACCGCCAATTTCTGACACCCTTTCAACACGTCCCGTCGACTTCAGTGGCAACCCTCATGCTGACTGTGGCAAACACTAAAGTCGCAAATTTTGGCACCGGGGACATTTTTAGGATTATTATATATCAGAAATTTTACGAAGTATTTTTAAACACCCCTTGATATTTAAATGATCAGAGAAAATAGTCGTTCCATATATTATCGTTCAGTTGGTAATCATATGCAATCTAACAACCACATGTGTTCATCTTCATTTTAAACCTTTGCAAACTTTCATATCAGGATTTTTTTTTTTTTTGGGGGGGGGAACTGTCGGGTCCAAATGTTTTCTCCATTAGCTGCTAAAGAGGTCCGTCGGGAAAAAGGGGGTTAAAAAAAAAAAAAAAAAAAAAAAAAAAAAATTAAACTCCAAACAGCGCAGGTCAGCTTGCTTATTTACAATTATATACATTAATATTCCGGATTATATTTTTGCCAGCTGTGTCGAAATTAACCCCTTCAGTCAAGTGACTTCTTTTTATAATTCTTTCTTTCCTCTCCACACGTATTCAACGTGTGATAATTTTATGATCATTGCTGCTCGAAAAGCCTTCTCTGTGCGGAGTAGATTCGTTTGGTTATAGAAAGAAAAAATTAAAATGTCAATAAGATGGAAGATACTAACGTTCCCTGACTCTTGTGACTCCTCTTAGCTGAATAAAATCATCTGACGTTAGCTGGAATTGGGTACAAGAGTTCTTCCGACCTTGAGAGGGTTAAATAATTGTGACAAGTCTCTGCATAACAATTTGGTGCTAGGTGGAAGAAATATTACTCGATATTACCAGGATGTAAATACCTCATATGAGAAAGTTATCATCATCATCTGTCGACGTCGTCGTCACTATTTCTCAATCTGTCTCATCATCATCATCATCATCATCCATATCTTTCCACCTCCCATCTTAATCCCATCATCGTCGTCGTCACAGCACCACCACACCAGGTAACAGAAAACAAATAAATCACGAGGTACAAATGAGTCTCCTAAGCCAGGGAACGTATTTCCCTTAAATTTTATAGTGTAATAATAATAATAATAATAATAAAAAACAGGTCTCTCTCTCTCTCTCTCTCTCTCTCTCTCTCTCCTGCGTAGGACAAACTGTCAAGCCCAAGTCGGATAAAGTAGGTAAGAAAAAATTCCTTAGGCAAGTTGATTGGACATAGCCTGCCGTGGTGAGTGGTTCACATTCATAATGGAGAGAGAGAGAGAGAGAGAGAGAGAGAGAGAGAGAGAGGCCATGGGAATGAGTTAAGTGGTATTCTTAGACTGGTGGTTCGTAAAATATTTTCGACCCTGATACTCCTAGGTTCATTCTACCTGATACCCCCTGTCTGATATCAGTACTCCTATTATTTTAAAGTTCTTGTGAAACGCGAGAAAAGAATGGCTATAAAGAAACATCTATAATCTACGGCGTTTGTCTTCAGCAAAATAACATACACATATTAGTGTTTTTCCGTGCTGCCAGTGAGTATTATCATACACGAAACTGATCAGTTTTTATTCAGGATACCCCCAAGAACCCATTGCTATCATCTGGGGGTACTGAGGCACTACGTTAAGAACACTTGTCGTAGACCTTCACGCTCAGTCGGTAATAAGAGGAGAAAAATAGAGCAGAATGGGTCTGATGGTGTCCAAAATGATCAGTATTGCCTGCGATGTCCCGAGACGATTAATATATTACCATCTGAATATTCAGGTACAGTCGGCGTCATAAGTCCTGTCTCCTGTCTCCTGCCCTGCTCGTCTTCCATAAACTATGAAAATTGGTCATGTAAACCTACAGCAGATGACCCTCCTGACAGTGATCTGTGGGGGGAGGGGAGTCATCAGCGTCACCTACTTTTCATTACCCACACTTATTTTCGGAATCCATAGAGAGAAAAGCTGGAGATGGCGACAGGACTGTTGATGCCGACTGTGCAGTAATCAAAGCAGGTTTGCCAGTGAGGGGCAAGATCATGGGGCTTTTTGTAGTAGTCAGTGTCCGCGGTGTTAGAGAATTTCGCGCTAAAAGTGCATCGATTTTTGTTTTTATGCAGTGTTATAAAGTTTCGTGATAAATGTACGCCTGTATTTTTGACGGTGTTACATTATTTTGCGCTAAATGTTCACCGGTTAGGTTTCGACGCGGTGTTATTTCGTGTTAAATGCTCACCGGTAATGTTTCGACGCGGTGTTATTTCGCGTTAAATGTTCACCGGTAATGTTTCGACGCGGTGTTATTTCGCGTTAAATGTTCACCGACGGTTTTTTGACGTGGTGTTTGATTATTTCGCGTTAAACTGTGCACCGATTTTTTCTTTGATGGTGTTAGATTACTTTGTGCTAAATATGTATTTTTGTGATCAACTGTGCAGAGCTGAGTAGATTTTGTCAAGCCTAATCACCATCGGTGCCATGTAACTGTAATTTGTATTTGCAGGAAGAACCAGGGACTCTGCACTTTTCTTTCTTTGCTCATACTGCAGAGAATATATATAACCCACGATAATATCCCCCTCGTAAGTAAGACATGCTTTGCGTAGTAACACCAGTCGGTTGATTACAATTTTATATAAATTTTTTTGTTTTACTTTTTAATCCAGTGAAGTCTAGGTTAGGTTAAGTTTATTTTGCTAGTATCAGGTTAGGTTAGCTTGTTAGGTTACTCTTTAGGTTAGGTTTGTTTTGCTGGTATGAGGTTTAAGTTAGTCTGTTAGGTTAATCTGTTAATTGAGATTGGGTTAGGGTAGATTATTGTAGATGAAAGTAAAAAAAAAAAATAGGAAGGATGATCACACTGAGAAAAATCAAACTTAGCACGGGGTAAAAAAAAAAAAAAAAAAAAAATCTGGGACAAGGAAGGATGCCACTTTTTTTTTTTTTTTTTTGTTCCAGCAATATCACATCTAAGTTACGGCAGGGGATCTTTCGTAAATATTTTTGAGAAGCCCACTTCTGTTTGTTTCTAGATATATCTTTATCAGTCTGCCTTTATCCGTCTTTCTTTAACAGTCTGTCTATCTGTCTGTCTTTGTTCGTCTTTATCAGTCTTTCTTTATCACACTTCATCAGTCTTACTTTATCAGTGTCTTTATCAGTCTGTCTGTCAGTCTGTTTTCATCAGTCTTTATCAGTCTCTTTATCAGTCTGTCTTTATCAGTCTATCAAACTGTCAATCGGTGTGTTTATCAGTCTTTCCTCGGTCGCCACTCTGTTAACACAGGCTCCCATGACTTACCCAGCTGCCGTTAGCCCGTCTAAATACTACTGTTGTCTCGTTAATGAGAGGATTTTTTTTTTTTTTTTTTTTTTTTTTTTTTTTACGGTACCAGTATTCAGTTCGGCTCCTGTGACCCATCCAGGCAAATAAAACCGTTTGGCGTTTGGTGGAATAAAATGCTAGGGTTGTATCGACCACGGAAGGGTTAACATCTCTGGTCTTATCTACACACACACACACACACACACACACACAGTTCATCTGGTTCTTGGTCTGTTTCAGTTCCTATGGCCTCATCCTTTTAAGAGTCAGCCGTGACAAAAGTACCTTAGGTAGTTTTTGTCCCTCCTCAGTAACGACCCCGTCTTCCCAGTACACACCACCACCCCCTTTACATACACTCGCCGTGTTGGATAGGGACACCTTCATGTGGTGGCATCGATACAGCTCAACTGCCTGGTTTTGCATTTGTCCTTGCTACTTCCCTATCCCTTGAAAGGAGGATGGTGGATTTATGTTGGGGTTATCATCTCTTATTCGCACATGGCTGCCACATCCCTTCCAATTATCTACCTTCCTCTTGGGTACCTGTCTGTCCTCTCTTCTTACTTTTTAATACCTACTTCTCTCGTACATAGCTCTCCTGTGCGCCTCTCTTCATTATTTACCTTGTTTGACTTATTTTTTTTTACCTATAGTGTCCCTTAACTATTAACCTCTCTACCTCCCTCCCTCACGCCTGTCTGCCAGCATGATCCCACCGCCATTCATACTTACAGCTTTTCAGACAGGTCCCCCCCCTCATTCTTACCTTACAGTAATTTGTCCCCACCTCGCACGTGTCTGCCTGCCTCAGTCTCACGTCCCTATTTCCTTCCTATCTCCACTCTCCTTTCTTTTTCCTTATCTACATCCCCTCTCTATCCTTTCCTCTCCTCCAGTATATAACTCTCCTTTTCCTTTCTCTCCACACCTCTTCTCTCTTCGCTTCTCCCTCACTTACCTCTTTTTTTCTTCCACTTCACTTCTTTGCTCCCCTCTTCTCTTCTCTCTCCTATCTTTTTCGCTTCTCTCCTACTTCATTTTTTCTCTTCTGGTCTCCTCTCTCCCCTCCCCTCCCCTCCCCTCCCCTCCTCTCCTCTTTTGCTCCTTTTTCCTCCCCTCCCCTCAGCATACCATTCCTCAGCACTTCCCTCTTAATTCCTGCCTTCCATTCACCCATCTCTCTTTATCTTCATCTCCACCTACCTCTTCCTCACTTCCCTCACCTCCCCCTCACTTCTCCCACCTCTCCCTCACTTCCCCCACCTCTCCCTCGCTTCCCCCACCTCTCCCTCGCTTCCCCCACCTCTCCCTCACTTCCCCCACCTCTCCCTCACTTCCCCCACCTTTCCCTCACTTCCCCCACCTCTCCCTCGCTTCCCCCACCTCTCCCTCACTTCCCCCACCTTTCCCTCACTTCCCCCACCTCTCCCTCGCTTCCCCCACCTCTCCCTCACTTCCCCCACCTTTCCCTCACTTCCCCCACCTCTCCCTCACTTTCCCCCACTCCTCCCTCGCTTCCCCCACCTCTCCCTCACGTCCCCCACTTCTCCCTCCTTCCCTCTGTCTCCCTCACTTGCGTCTGGATTTATTACTTGTTGGGGAATTACTTCTTAGCGCGGGCTTCACCATCAGTCATGTGGCGGGAAAAGTGGCGACGGTACGCGAGGAAGTGTGGAGAGAAAGAGAGAGAGAGAGGGGAGGGGGAGAAAGAGACTGACAACCACAGACGCAAACAGAAGATAGATGGAGACACAGAAAGACAGACGCAGACTCAGAAAGACACAGAGACAGACAGACAGACAGACAAATAATGACAGACACAGGCAGACAAATAGTGAAATACAGACAGACAAATAGTGACAGACAGACAGACAGACAAATAATGACAGACACAGGCAGACAAATAGTGAAATACAGACAGACAAATAATGACAGACAGACAGACAGACAAATAATGACAGACACAGGCAGACAAATTGTGAAACACAGACAAACAAATAATGACAGAAAGACAGACAGACAGACAGACTGATAGATAGATACTGACAGACAGACAGACTGATAGATAGATACTGACAGACAGACAGACAGACTGATAGATAGATACTGACAGACAGACAGACTGCCATATACAGGTAAATAGACTGACAGAGATAGACACCCACACAGACGGGCAGACAGGGAGAGAAGATGGGGGGAGATGGGATAGGGATAAGATTTTAAGGAGAGAGAGAGAGAGGGGGGGGGGAGTTAGGGGAGCAATAGTGGAATGAAAAGGAGTGGAAGAATGCAAGAGAAGGTAGAGATGTAGACGAGGTGGGAGAAGAGGGGAAGTGGAGAGGGAGGAGAGAGGAATGAGAGGGAAGGGGTGAGGGAAGGGAAGGGAAGGAGAGAGATGGATTAAGATGGAAGGAGGGGAGAAGTGGCTGTGGTACACGGGGGATCTCTGGTGAAGATGAGTGAAGACCTAGAGAGAGAGAGAGAGAGAGAGAGAGAGAGAGAGATTAAACAAGAGTAAAGATCGCTGTTATTCCAGTGCGTCTACTTCATTTTAGGCCAGGGTAAAGTGGACAGAGTATAGCACCATATTTTTGTGTGATAGCAATACATGAGGATGGAGAGAGAGCAATTCAGGATGGACAGAGTAATTCAGGATGGAGAGTAATTCAGGATGGAGAGAGAGCAATTCAGGATGGACAGAGTAATTCAGGATGGAGAGTAATTCAGGATGGAGAGAGAGCAATTCAGGATGGACAGAGTAATTCAGGATGGAGAGTAATTCAGGATGGAGAGAGAGCAATTCAGGATGGACAGGGTAATTCAGGATGGAGAGAGAGTAATTCAGGATGGAGGGACAGTAATTCAGGATGCAGAGACTGATTAAGGATGGAGAGAGAGATTCAGGATGGTGAGACAGTAATTCAGGATGGAGAGAGTAATTCAGGATGGAGAGACAGTATATTTAGTCCAAGCTAAACGAATAGAATAACATGATCTGCAATTTTTTCTTCTTAGTCTTGCCTGAATTTTTTTTCGTAATGTAAGGTAGCTTATTTCACTTACCAGATATGTAGGGAAAAGAAAATACTACGGCTCTACATCCATTCCGTGATATGTCTTCGTTAATAGCATCATATTTTAATCTTATCTCTACAGCTCAACATTCAAGGCGGAGAGAAGGCATTTTTAAGCCAAGTAAGAGTGAAAAGAGTATATTACCCTACAATTCTGTCCAGCTTTGGAGGGACGTGTTTGTTGTAGGGAGCTAGAAAGTGGCCATTAGTCCTGCACAACCAGCTGTTTCGTCCTTAGCTGAATAAAATCGTCTGGAGGCAACAGGACTAGAATATAAACATCACCACAGGATGGAGGGGTTTTGAACAGAGAATTGTTGATATGGTCGTTCCTCGTCCTCGTTCTCCCGCTCCCCTTCCCACCTGACCCATCATTTCCACTCAACTTTTCCCCTCCCTGCCTAACACCCTCCATTTCTTTCTACCCGCCTCGCTTTAACACCTTCTCTACTACACCTTCCTCATTCTCTCTCTCTCTCTCTCTCTCTCCGCTCTTTTTTTTTTTTTCCTCCCTCTATCCTTTCATCTTTGCACATTTTTTCTCCCCTCTTTTTTCTCTCGTCTCCCCACTGCCCCCCCCTCCTCTCTCTCCACACGACACCCCACCTAATCTCACTCCCAATAAAGGTTTTCATAAAGGGATAAAAAGAGATGGTTTTACCCCTGTGTGAGGCTGCCCCATAGAGTCACCCAGTAATGGCCTTGTGGTGTAACGGAACCTTTGCTGTCACTGGAGTATGAGGCTACACTCCTCCCTCTACTTCACTCTTGGGGTCTTGCTAAGGTCTAGTGTATACTTCAGCTTTAGTGTCTACTGTTTTAGCTTTAATATATACTGTTTTAGCATATAATAATGTTTGTCATATATTATCACTATATCACCTGGTAATTCATCTCAACTTCTCGACTGTCAGATTTAATTCACGTTTATTATATACTACTCTAGCTTTACTCTCTTCTGTTTTAGCTTTTCCATATTCCGTTTTAGCTTTATCATATATTATCTCTACACCACCTGGTAATTCATCTCCACCTCTCGACTCTCAGGTCTAATTCACGTCTGCAGTACATTCCTCAAGCTTTATCACATCTTGTTTTTAGTCTTATCATAAACTGTTTTAGCTTAAATCATTTGCTGTATTAACTAGGCATCACCTGGTAGTTCCTCCCAACTTCTTGACTGTCAGGTAATTTTTAGGTCTACTACATACTACTGAAGCTTTATCATATACTGTTTTTGCTTCCGTGTATACCATTACAGATTTCTCATATATCTCTGCTTCACCTGGTAATCCATCTGTATTGCAGTTTTAGCTGTCATGGGAAAAAAAACCATCACTCGTCCCCCTACTCCACCCCTGAGTCAGATATTGGTTTCTGCTATGCATATATTGTTTGAAGTTTACCATATTCTGCTGTAACTCCGCTCCACTTCAACCTGTTTCAGATCTTTGTTATGAAATTTTAGCTACGATGAAATTAATGTGTAAATAAATTTTTTAAAACACTGCACCACCATATTCAATATACTATAGCAGTGGCCGTGTGTGTGTGTGTGTGTGTGTGTGTGTGTGTGTGTGTGTGTGTGTGTGTGTGTGTGTGTGTGTGTGTGTATTTTAGGCAGCCGAAACAGCACATTCAAATCGCACCAAAATTGGCACAGAAATCGCAAAAAATTCGCTAATGTGAAACAATTTCGTCCCATCACGATTGAAAAACTTTTTCTATATTTAATGAGCGATCACATTTTGACCAAAAAACGCTGCTTCCGAAGCCCGGCATAGGATCTCAGTAGAATTTTATGCCCAGAGGTAGAACTAAAATAAACGTGGGTTTCATTCCCGAAGCTGCAATTAACACGATCGTCTGGTTAGCTGCAAAAAATCCAAGTGACATCGTTACACTAGAACAGCATATAAACGCGAGAGCCCTCTTCAGGAGCAAGTGCGGCCCTTGTCTTAACAGCTATAGAATTTTTTAACGCTAATCTGCCTTGTAACAATGTAGCTTGACTTTATAATTCAAAGGCAGGGGAATTTTGGCTGACTTTGATCATGACCACAGCCTCTATTCCCCTCTTTGGTCTAATTCAGGTCTGCTGTAGACCATTCTCTCTCTCTCTCTCTCTCTCTCGCCATCATCATCATTACCATCACGACCCCCATTCCGTCTCACTGCCGCCTTCCTCTCATCATCACTTTACCTTCATTAGACTCACACAAACCACGTGATATTCTCTCTCTCTCTCTCTCTCTCTCTCTCTCTCTCTCTCTCTCTCTCTCTCTCTCTCGCCATCATCATCATTACCACCACGACCCCCATTCCGTCTCACTGCCGCCATCCTCTCATCATCACTTTACCTTCATTAGACTCACACAAACCACGTGATATTCTCTCTCTCTCTCTCTCTCTCTCTCTCTCTCTCTGTGTTTACATAATGGTGTATGTGATTGTGTTTTCTCCTTAAATTGTCCCATGTATTCGCCCTTTTTGCAGTTTCTTTTTCTACAGAGCTCAGAGGCAGACTGAGAATATTTTGGCTTTACATCATTTTTATAGCACTTCTTTGTGACTAGCATCATAATTTAGTGGTAATCACATACTACAACTTAGCACATTAGATGGACATTGTATTTTTAGGCCAAGTTAAAGTGAAAAGAGTTTATAATTAACTTTCTCATTATGGATTGTTTTTTGCAGGTAAGTGTCGCTCTTCTAAGGCCGTACAGGCTGTAAGTATTTGAAAACACTATCCTTGGGTCGATTTATTTGTTTTCTTTTTAAGGAGGTTTGCAAGCACATTTTCCAAAGTAATTTATTTCACCTATAACACCTTACCAATTTCTTCCGCGTTACTTGAATCATCCTAACATCGCCAGACTCACCGTAAATAATGTACAAAAAGATATTAACCAGCCGTAAAATAAGTAAATAATCAATAAATAAGGATATAAGTAGGCTAGGAACAGGTGCTAGGGAATATAACAGAAGACTGCGAGTCCAAGTTCCTGTATAATGCTTAAGATAATATTTAAATCTGTCTATGTGATCCATTGCTTGACGGCTTAATCCCGTGAAAGGTGGCCGCAAACAAATCGCCCCCATGTCGCCCTGTCCTCTTCCATTTGGTTGCCCTTCCTTCAGTTCACATTCCCCCCCTGTCACACCTCTCCACTCTGTCCATCTCATCCTTGGTCTCCCTTCCCTGTCCACTTACAGTATACTCACACTCTTTTAGTCAGTTTTTCATTCTCCATCCTCTCCACATGGCCAAACGATCGATGCGCTGAATGACTGGAAATTTTGAAACACCTCTTCCATAGCGATTTATTCAGCTTGCACTTCAGTATTCTCTTGTATGTTATGTCGATATTAAAGTGATGTAAATAACATGCAAGAAAATGTTATGGTGTGATATGCAAAATAAATCGGTAAGGAAGAGAGTTGCAAGGCCTCCATTGCTGCCTTGAAGACAACTTATGTATCCAGTGGAATGTTACTGGAATTACTAATATTCTTCTTCACCCCTCTTTCCTTAGTCTCGCTTTTCCATCCCCCTCTTCCATCTCACTATCCCACCCATTCTTCCTTCCCACTGGCTTCCTCTTTCATTTTCTTCCCCTTCTTCCTTTTCTTTCTCCTCTTCCATCTCACCATCTCTTCATCCCCTGATTCCTCTGTCCCCTTCCCCTTTCTCTTTTCCATTCTCAGAAAATCTTTTTTTTTTTTTTTTTTCATTCCCACCTCCTCTTCCGCCTCACATTCCTTCAATCCCATACTGTCCCCAACCTTTTTTTTTTTTTTCTTCATCTTCCTTTCATCATCATTCCTCTTCTACTCTCACATCCCTTTTTTCAGCTGTCGAATTAAAACTCATCTTTTCACTTCAGTTTCACTAATTTTCCATCATCCTCTTCCACACTCTCTCCTCCATCCCTTCATTCCCTTCCCTGACCCTCTTCCTCTCCATTCCCACTTCCCTTCCGTCCCTCCCTACGTCCCTCAATTCTTCCCATCCCTCCCTTTCTTCATCTTTCCATTCCGCTTAGTTCTCTTTTCCCTCCCCTTCCTCCTGCCTCTTCATTCTGCCTCTTTCATCCAGCTCATCAGTGGCAAAAACCGTAGGAACAAAGCTGAGGCAGTATAAGCACATGTAAAGACCATCCCTACGTTTCATGGTATACTTGCATGGTGGAATTATTGGTACCATAATCGCTGATCTTTTCTTTTGGGTGAACTTATGCCTAAATAATTGTACCACCATAATGAATTACCTCACCCTTTCCCTTCACCTTAATGAATCACCTCACCCTTTCCTGTTCCACCATAATGAATCACCTCACCCTTTCCTGTTCCTCATCAGTGAATCACCTCACCCTTTCCTGTTCCACCATAATGAACCACCTCACAGTTCCTGTTCCACCTTAATGAATCACCTCACCCTTTCCTGTTCCACCCTAATGAATCACCTCTGCCTTTCCTATTCCACCTTAATGAATCACCTCACCCTTTTCTGTTCCACCTTAATGAATTATCTCACCCTTTCCTCTTCTACCTCAATGAACCACCTCACCCTTTTCTCTTCCACCTTAATGAATCACTTCACCCTCTCCTGACACCCAGAACATCCACAGAAGTTAGTCTAAATCAGGTCAAAACTGCATCACGTTGACCTTACCCCGACCTGTGACCTGTGACTTGTTTCGGCTAATACCTGTCACGAATCATACCTGGTGGAGAGAGAAACCCCACTGTGAGAAAACAATGGTAATCATTCATCCAATTTTGAGGTGGACCGTTGTACGAAAGAAGAAAAAAGGAAAGAGATGGAGAAATAAAGAAGAAAAAGAGAAGGATATGGAGAAATAAAAAAGAATAAAGGTAGGATATGGAGAAATGAAGAAAAATGAAGGATATGGAGAAATAAGGAAGAAAAAAAAGGATATTGAGAAATAAAGAAGGCTTTTCGTCTCATTAACTCTCCTCCTCTTACTGACTCCCTTCAACCTCTGTCTCTTCGCCGCACTGTTGCATCTTTATCTCTTTTCTATCGCTACTTTAATGGTCACTGCTCCTCTGAACTGTCTGCTTGCATTCCTCCACCTCTACGACGGGCACGTAGCACCCGTCTGGCAGCAAACTCTCATCCCTTTTCTGTCCAACTCTCTAATGCAAGAGTTAACCGTTACTCCCAGTCTTTCATTTATGCAACAGGTCAACTCTGGAACTGTCTCCCACTGTCTGTATTTCCTGCTGCCTATGATCTCCAGTCTTTCAAACGCAGTGTGTCCAGGCATCTCAAAATGATCGGATCTTGAATTTGGCTCTCTATTGTATTTTGTTTTTCTCTTGGAGGGAACTGTTACTGCGGGCTCATGGCCTTTGGTTCCTTCTTCCTCGCATAAAATATATATATATATATATATATATATATATATATAGATATATAGATATATATATATATATATATATATATATATATATATATATATATATAAATGGAGAAATTGGCTGTTTTGCCGAGTATACATAAGCATTTGAACACGTCATGTATTAGCACGCGAGAAGTGGTTTTGGATATAGAAAAGCCCGTAAACCAGGATTACATGGCAATAATGGCTTAAAATCTCTGTATTGGGGAGTTTAGAAGGATTATATTGTAAAAACTAATAGACGCGTTGAACCGATCCTTATGTAGTGTCTTCTATCGCTCTGGCAGAGAAGAGTAGATAGATACAGGTAGACAGGTTTATAGATAGAAACAGCAGTTCAAAAGAGAGAGAGAGAGAGAGAGAGAGAGAGAGAGAGAGTCGGGGAGTAACTGAGTGAGTGAGGTAGGTTGGTGGAGAGAAAGGAGGGGTATTTCAGAGGGCCAGTGAATGGAGTGAAATTCATGGAGTGACCATAAATATTTGCCTGTGCTGCATGAGGGAGCCAGATTCAGCCACAGATCAAAGGCGTCTGGCTGTGGGATGTTAATACAGAGCGACGGAAAAAGTTGTTTGTGGTAAGGGATATCCAGGTAGATTTCACATTTTACCTGCTGACGTTCAAGGTGTACAGCTGGGTCATTAATGCTCAGGTAAAGTAGTACTGTACATGAATATACAAAAGCGTTGGTACAGGCGATTGAAGAGGTCCATTATTATGCTTATTGATATTAATGGTAAACCGCCACGCACAGTTGAGGTAAATTCTGGCAGCGAGAGAGAGAGAGAGAGAGAGAGAGAGAGAGAGAGAGACAGACAGACAGACAAAGAGACAGACAGACGAGACAGTCAGACAGACAGGCAGGCAGGCATAGGGGGGAATCACCATCCCTTAGGGGTAGAAAATTCAAATTATGATTATACAATTTTAAGTGAAATCCTAAGAGTAAATGGAACAAACAGGCATTCCTGGAGATTCAGAGTTTGGCAAAGGATATTTTCATAAATCTGAGAAGAGGGCAATGACGGTGGACGTGTTCTAAGTGACCTTTGACATTTCGTAACACTTCTTCGTGGCGATTTATTGCGTAAATTACATCCTAATATCGTCTTGAATGGTGCTGACGAAAACTAAGTCAATAGGGAACTACTATGTAAATAGCAGTAGAGAATATGTAGATGTAGTATAAAAAAATAGCTGAAAAATAGGTACCACAAACCCTATGGTACTCACAACATGGCCACATAATGCCTTGCTCTGTACTTCCCCTCGTTCACATCACACTAGCTCCCTCAACGAGATTTAACATTAATGCTCCCGTATTATCACATTTTCTTTTTTTCCCCTTTCCTTGTTTTCCTTTTCCTTTTTTCCTGTTTCCTTTTTTCCGTTTCCTTTCTTTTCTTTCCTTTCCTTTCCTTTCCTTTCTTTCCTTTCCTTTCCTTTCCTTTCCTTTCCTTTCCTTTCCTTTCTTTCCTTTCCTTTCCTTTCCTTTCCTTTCCTTTCCTTTCTTTCCTTTCCTTTCCTTTCCTTTCCTTTCCTTTCTTTTCTTTCCTTTCCTTTCCTTTCCTTTCCTTTCTTTTCTTTTTCTTTCCTTTCCTTTCCTTTCCTTTCCTTGCTTTTCTTTTTTCTTTTCTTTTCTTTTCTTTTCTTTTCTCTTCTCTTCTCTTCTCTTCTTTTCTCTTCTCTTCTCTTTTCTCCTCTTCTCTTCTTTTTTCTTTTCTTTTTTCTTTTCTTTCCTTTCCTTTTCTTTCCATTTTCTTTTTCTTTTTCTTTATTTTCTTTTTTTTTCTTTTTCTTCCTTTCTTTTCTTTTTTTCTACCTATACTCGTATACTCAACCCTTCCAAATCAAGAAGACTTTTCACAGGTGAATAAAACTGTATGGTGGTAGCGTGACAGTAGACGTCTTCGTAGTGACTGGTTTCATATACACTACGCGTATATAAAATCTCGCCCAAAGGTTGCAATAACAAGCGTCATTCTGTTGAACGGATCAGTACTTGTATCCACACGGGAAGAAATTTAAGACAGTAAATTATAGATTTCTTCTGGTTTGAACATATTCTCTGTACAATATTAAGATTTAAAAAAAATCCCCAGTACTCCTTTCATTGTGGTCAGGGGTATAGTGGAGACTTTTCCGTCCTATTAAATAAGACGAACCTCTACTAATCTGAATAAAATAATCTGTGTAAATAAGGTACAGTTGGCACACAAGAATATAGGACAGTGTCTGTGTGAAGTGGAGATGTAACTACAATTTCCTCTGTTCATACATCACGGTTAGTTGGTAATTTCAGCTATTATTTGCCATCTGCGTTCATTCATGTCATTGCCACCAACACACGTGTGATTATGTCAAGGTTGTCAAGTGTACCAAATCCACCAAATGCTACACCACTGCTACACAGTGATGTTGTACTAGGTGCATATGTGGCCAACTGTACAAGGGACAATGAATTGCAATGTGCTACCGTACACACGGAAAAATACTCTGTCTATACACAGCTCCGACACTCATTATCATTGGCCAATTTGAATTCATTCCAAGACACGTAATTATACACACTCAACATTTTACACAAACAGTTAAAAACACAGCATTTTACACATACACTTAATTATACCCGCACTGAACATTATACACATACACGAAGTTATACACATTTTATCTATGCACGTAATCATGCACACTTACCATTTTACACACACACGTAGTTATACACACTCAGCATTTACGCACACACACACACACACACACACACACACAATCATGAAATAAACCCAGTCCTCGCTCCCTGTCTAGCTATCAGGTGCCAGACTCTTAAAGTTCATCCAAGGCAGCCCAGAGAAAAGCACTGACTTGTTCCTTTTTTACCACTTAACTAATTCTCTCTCTCTCTCTCTCTCTCTCTCTCTCTCTCTCTCTCTCTCTCTCACACACACACACACACACACACACACACACACACACACACACACACACACACACACACACACACACACACACACACACACACACACACGCGCACGCACGCACACACGCACACGCACGCACACACGCACACGCACGCACACACGCACACGCACGCACACACGCACACGCACACGCACACACACACACACACACACACACACACACACACACACACACACACACACACACACACACGCATGCATGCACGCACGCACGCACACGCACGCACGCAAATCCGAGAAGCCGAGAGATGCCAAAATTCACCTAGTTCAGAATAGAAGATGTTTAAGGATTTAAGGAGTTTATGGATTTTAGGACTTAACCCTGTGGCTCTTATGATTTTTTTATTCATTTCGCCCTGTCTCCAGACGATTTTACTCATATTTAGGCAGGATGTTTTTTTTTAAGTTAAATAGAGCCTTAAATACCCTTTCAGTACGGGAGGCCTTTCCCTACTGCAGTACAACTGTCTAAAAAAACATCGGGTTGTGTGTGTGTGTGTGTGTGTGTGTGTGTGTGTGTGTGTGTGTGTGTGTGTGTGTGTTGGGAACTTAAGGACCTCAGGATTTAAAGGTTTTAGGTATTCATAGCTTCAGGATTTTTTTTAAAATCAGCTGCAGAAGATGCTGACGCAAGGATTAAGGGATTTAGGTTTCAGATTTAAAGATTTGGAAGGACTTTGGTCACTAGGATTGTGTACTTTAGGGATCCGATGTTTAAGGGATCCACATTTATATGGCTTAACTGTTTGGGGGACCGGTTTAGGGCCAAGGTATTTTAGGGATCCGATATTCTAAGGCGTCAGTTTTTTTAGGGACTGTTCTAAAGCTCCAGTATTTTAGGGACCTAGTGTATTAAGGCTGCAATATTTTAGGGACCCGGTGTTCTTCAGGTCCTGTATTTTAGGGATTTAGTATTCTAGGGCTTCGATATTTTAGGGACTCGGTGTCCTAAGGCTCCAATATTTAAGGATAGTATTCTAAGGCTCTAGTATTTTGGGAGAGTGTTCTAATGTTCCGATTTTTAGGGGCCCATGGTTTTACGGTTCGAATATTTTAGGGACAGTTCCAAGGCCCCATTATTTTAGGGACTCGGTGATTCAAGGCTCTTGTATTTAGGGATAGTATTCAAAGGCTCCAGTATTTAGGGACTTCTAAGGTTCTGATATTTTAGGGACCCGGTGTTTTACGGCTTGGATATTTTAGGGACAGTGTTCTGAGGCTTCAGTACAGTAGGGACCTGATGTTCTAAGGCTCCAATATTTTAGACACTGTTCTAAGGCTCCAGTACTTTAGGGACGTGGTGTTCTGAGGCTCCAATATTTTAGGGACCCCGTGTTCTAAGGCTCCAGTCTTTTAGGGACTTCTACTTCTCCAGTATTTTAGGGACTGTTCTAAGGCTCCAGTATTTTAGGGACTGTTCTAAGGCTCCAGTATTTTAGGGACCCTGTGTTCTAGGGCTCTGATATTTTAGTGCTTATTTTAAGACATGCTGGCTGGACGCAATATCAGGGAGGCCTTAGTGTAAGATGTAAGATTTTAAAGATTCACTCATTTAAAGATTTAGCGCTTCCGTTTTACGGGACAGTGGTTTAGGGACCCAGTGTGTTTGAAGTCTCCATTATTTAGGGACTAGTTTCTACAGAATCCAGGGTTTAAGGGATTCCAGTGTTTTAGGACTAGTGTTTTAGGGACCCAGTGTCTTAGATCATCAGTTTTAAAATTGCAGTAGGGACCGGCTTTGGGGGGACTAAGTGTTTTAGGGACGAAGTGTTTAAGATCGTTAGTGTTTTAGGGAGTCAGGGATATAAATTGCTTTAGGGATGCATTTTAGGAGTCTCTGTGTTTTAGGGATGCGCTGTTTAGGGACCCGGTGTTATGTGACTCTCGATTCTTGTAGTAGGAGTTAAAGATGAATACAGGGAGTTGATCTTAATTTATTATCTTCAGATAAAATCTATGTTGAGGAGGGAATGTCTTACAGAGACTTAATATACTAAGTAAGTCTAGTTGGACCCCTCTTCTTGTTCACTCTCTCCACTACCTGTCGGTTCTATAGCTAGCCTCCTTCTGAGCTCTGCTTCCTAAATTCTGGTGTAGCAGGGGTCGTGTCACGTGTGTTACACTGTTGTTGGAATGTTCTAGAAACCTGTGTGTGAGTATGTGTGTGTATGGTCACTAGGCATTGTTCGTATGCTATCTCGCTGACACACTACCTATATCATCCCCTGACTTGCTGCTTCCAGTGTATTGTCAACATTTCCTCAATTACACTTTCAAACTCATTTCCCGTTTCCAGGCTTGCCTGTTGCTCTGTCTGTCTATCTGTCTATCTATCTATCATGTTTTCTATAATTAATTGCATTTATAATATGGAGTCCTAACATTGCTCGGTCACGCGCTGGAGGTCCTGCGACAGCAATCATCATTGACATATGCTAATCTATTAGTACATAATATTGATTATAACATTGTATACATATAATATTCATAGTAAATTGCAATGATCTAGTAATATTACATTTTAAACAAGTTGTATACATATTTGAATAAATGCACTAAAGGTAAACTATTTAACTGTAATACAGTATGTGCATGGGTTATTGTAGTGAAACGCATACATGCAAAAAAAAAAAGTTTAAAATTAAGATTATGGTAAGAGATATTAATATTTCATTTAAAGATAATGCTACTGGTATGCCATACTTCTGTATCATGGGTCATTCTTCTTTGTATGTATATATATATATATATATATATATATATATATATATATATATATATATATATATATATATATATATATATATATATATATATATATAATTAATACTATATACAGAATATGTACATTCAGGGGGGTTAACTTGGATGTTAACTCTACTTCCACTAAATACTGACTCCAAATTTGCAATTCTTGCATGCATTCTGTGCATTGCGAACAGCAGTACTGCAAATACAATGCAGAAGATTATAAAGACAGTAGATGCTGGGCTATACACATAATATGGGTTGAACATACTCAAACTCATATCTTCCCAGGGCTTCATTGTTTCGTTGATCAGTTGCATAGTTTCAAACTTAGGTGAAGTCAACTTAATACTTGTGCTCATGTTTAAGTCCATATCAGGCAGTGGGTGGAAATGTTTGTGTGTATGATTGAGGATGGCGTAGTGATTGATGGTGGATAAAGTGGACATAGATGGTGTAAATACCGCACAGTAGTCTGGTGCTATGTATAATCCTGAGGCTGAAGTATGAAATGTTGGCATATCTGGACAGACTATGTAAACTGATGTGTTATGAGTGAAATAAAAAAACTGTGAGTGTCCGATTCGATGATGATGTACAAACTTATCTGGAGCAAAAGTGAAATTGCAATGATTATGAATATTGTTATTTCTGATGATAGCCATTTCACAAGGGACTGTATCAGTAGGCAGAAACGTGAAAATGTACGCAGGACAAAGATGAACAGCATGTAAGGATGTGCGGCACTTTCGTTCAATCGTTGATTCACTTGCGAAAGTGACAGTGTTCCGTCTCTTGGAGACCATGATGAGTTCGGTGTCTGTGTTGATGTTGATGATGACCAAAGTGTTGTTATATTTATAGGGGAAGGGGTGTATTTGGTATGCTGTGAACAGGTCTTCAGTGATGAATGGTACATGAACTACCACTGATGTTGGTGTTAGTGTTGCTTCTAAATATGGATAATATTGCATGAATTCCCTGCTTCGGAAGAAAGGCTTCAATTTGTGTTTATGTATGCCTTGACTAATTATCTGACATAGCTCATGAACTGGGAGTAAGTCAATTGTGATCTTGCCATCACCAGCATTCGAAATTCCTTGCATAAGTGCCCTGTAACGAACTCTAGTGTTGTCTAATTGTAGTAGAATCGTGTCAGTATGTTCTGTGACGATGGAGAAGTGTTGGAAAAGTGTTATGTTACCTTCCATTTCATTTATTTTACATGCATTTTCGAGAGCTACGTTTTCTGCCTTTTTCAGATTTTTCACAATTGTCTTCATTGCTGAGTTATGTCCTGTGATGAATTTATCTTGGTATGTTAGTACCTGAGCTATTTTATTAAATTTGTTGTTTATTTCTTTAAGGTCATCCTCTGTAGCCAATCCAAAGATGTTCCCAAGAACTGCCCCACCCAGGTCGAACAAACCGCGCTTTTGGCGAGTACGTGTGATGTTGTTCTTGTCGCTCAATACCTCCGTTCCATAAGATAGGAGATCTTGGATCATGATGAGCATAGTTGACTTTGCCTGTTCTATTTTCCGTTTCGCTAACTTCACTATTTCATTCACTTCCTTTGTGTTATGTGCTTGTGAAACATAGCCTCCTATCATGAAGTCGAGGGTTCGCATTGGTTTCGCGATAATTTCTAGATAAGGTAATTCATACAAGTAATCCAGACTTATTTCAGTACTCATGACGTCTTTTATGATTGAAGTCGTGGCCGTTGGAGCTATGAGGCATCCTTGTCGTACTATGTGTTGGGGGTCAAAGTGCTCATATCCTCTTGCTATGTAGAGAAGAATCCATAGCATAAGTCCCTTCATCGCTACCTACCGACAAAAAAAAAAAAAATCTGTTAATTTCCTAATATGGTCATGCTGTGGTCGATGATAGTGATGATGTGCGTTACGGTTGATTGTTATTTCATTTATAGAAGGAGTTTAAATCGATATTTAATTCTCGTAAATGATGTGCTGTAGATTTTATTGGAACAGTTGCACCTATGTTTGATTGTTTGGTATATGACCCTAATTTATTTTTGTAATTATTATTGTTTTCTTGCTTGGTTTCTTTAGTTACGTTCGCCTGTTCGGTTGTATCCGATGCTGAATAATTATTGGATAATTCCCTTGAATCTCGTTTTAAATGGTCAATATGAACTTGTTTCTCTTCGCCACTAGACAGTGACTTAATTAAAACTTTGTTTGCTTTTATGTTAATTACTCTGTATGGGCCCTCAAATTTTGGGGATAATTTATTATCTCTCGTATGAATGATACCATAAACAATGTCTCCTAAGCTGATAGGTGAATCTCTTGCCTTCTTGTTAAATGCCTCCGTCATTTCTTCCTTGGACATCGTTAATTGTTTTTTCACTCTTTTGTGAATGTCCTGGAATTCACGTAAACGGAGTTTAGAGTAATCATCGTAATTGTATATAGGCAGACTGTCACCTTCTAGGAGCTCATATGGTAGTTTTTTATCTGTCCCATATATAATGAAATGTGGTGTGTCACCTATGGATTTATTTATAGATCCATTAATTGAGGCTTCTACTGTGGGAATCCAATCATCCCAGCTTGCATAATTTTCATTGAGAATGTGTCGTAGCACATCTAATACTTTTTTGTTTTGTCTCTCTACCAACCCATTAGATGCTGGGTGATAGGCTAAAACGTTAACCTTTTTGATGTTGTATTGTTTACCTACTGTATTTCTTGTAAGATATCAGAATTAAATTCTCCTCCATTATCACTTATTAGTACCTTTGGGATAGTAAAGCGACATATTACAATATTTGTTATTACCTTTGCTACTGTCTCTGCTGCTTTATCTTTAATTGGAGCTAAAATGACATAACGGGAAAATTGATCCGTTGCTACGAATAGGTATTGGTTATTATTGTATGATAATGGCATCTTGAGTAAATCAACAGCAACAACGTCCCATGGTTGATGTGGTACAGGGTAATTACCCATCGGTGCAGGTGTGATTGGGTATCCTTTGTGTTTTGCACATGATTCGCATCTGTCTATATGACTGTTTATATCGTTTCGTAATGAAGGCCAGTAATATAACAGCTGGGCTTGTTTGAATGTCTTATCCTTTCCAGGATGTCCTGTATGTGGGCTATCGTGTATCGTTCGTAATACTTGGGGTATCATGTCATTCGGTACTACCAACTGGTTAGTATTTCTTTGGCTTTTTGGTTGTTTCGGGTTGATCTTGTATAATGTATTATTGACCATTGTGAATTGTTCGAGTGGTACATGCAGTTTGGGTAATTGTATGTCATCTCCACTTTCTAACTTGTATATAACTTTAGACCATATTGGGTCAAGTCTTTGTGCTTTTGCGATATCATCGTGATTTGATATATTTCCTTTGAGATCTAATGCCGCGACCTGAATTGTGTTCGGGTTCCTTGATAATGCGTCAAATACTATGTTCATTTTACCTTGTATATAATGAATTTGTACATTGTAGTTTTCAACTGTACATTTCCATCTTGCTCTCCTCCCAGAGAGGAGTTCTTTAAACATACCCACTAGTGGTTTATGGTCGGTGAATAAGTGGATTTCGTAACCATATACCAAATCTCGAAACTTTTGTAATGCAAAAACCACTGCAAGTGCCTCTAAGTCTGTAGTGCAATAATTTTTCTCTGCACCTTTTGTTTGTCTGCTGGCAAATACAATTGGTTGATTCTTTCCTCTTTTATCTTCCTGCATCAGTACAGCCCCTAATCCTTTAACTGATGCGTCTGAACAGATAATAAATGATTTTGTGAAGTCTGGATATGCCAAACAAGGTGCATTTGTTAGTTTAATTTTTAGATTGTTAAATGCCTTTTTTTGTTCTTCTTTGCATTGGAATATAGCATCTTTTTTGAGTAGTTGGAATAGAGGAAAGGCTATATGAGAGAATTGTGGTACGAATGACCTATAGTACCCAGCTAGACCTAAAAATTGTCTAACTTCGTCAGTCGTAGTGGGTTCAGGAAAATCTCTCACTGCCTGTATTTTGTCATCAGTGGTCAGAATACCATTAGAACTTAATTTGTGGCCTAAGAAATTTATTTCCTTAAAGCAAAATTTGCATTTAGAAAGCTTAATTTTTAAACCAGCATCACTAAGCTTTTGTAAGAGTAAATCTAATTTCTTGAGATGAATTGTAATATTTTTCGTTGCGATTATAATATCATCAAGATAAACAAATATTCCTTGTCCTAAAATTCCGGACAATACGTAATTCATAAGACGCTGGAATGTGCCTGGGGATGTCCTCAGTCCCATTGGCATCCTTGTAAATTGGTAGTGTCCTCTATTTGTGGAAAAGGCAGTGTATTTACGTGACTTCTCTTCAACCGGTATTTGGTAATAGCCATTTAGTAGATCGATTTTTGAAAATATATTATTTTCCTGTCCAATATTCTGTAGAACGTCGCTTAGCAATGGCATGGGAAATCGGTCTGGGATTGTGTGATTGTTTAGTTTACGGTACTCTACTACCGCACGCATTTCTCCATTTCGTTTGGGCACTAAGAATAATGGGGCATTCCACGGGGAGACTGAAGGTTCAATAATTCCAAGTTTTAACATTTCATCTACATACTGATTTGCAAGTGTATGTTGGGAGTGTGGGATGCGGTAGGCTGGTACGAAAATTGGTGGTGTTTCTGGGTGCACATTAATCATGTGATTAATCAGGTTAGTACACCCTAATTGTTCTCCGGGTAATGCTACGGTGTCCCTGTGTGTTTCCAGCAGGGTTAACAAATCATTTTCTTCATCAAATTCACCTGAGTGAATTAAATTATCTTTTATGCTTTCTCTATCTGTAGATTTTATCTCACTTGTCACTCCAGCTATAACTATTTCCTTCACAGGGGCGGAACATTCTTCAGTATTAACTATACAAGTCCCCTTTTTCAACTGAACTTCCCCATTCATGTGATTAATTATGAATATCTGAGTTTGCCCTTCGTCGTTCACCTGACATAATGCGTTTTCTACTGACAATCCCTTTATTTTACATAATTCTTCTAAGACAAGAACAGTACTATTCCGTAATTTGCTCTTTATGGTAACTTCCATATAGGAATTAGGTGGTATAACTAAATCATTGGTGAGATGGGCGGGAAAAACTGATAAATCAGTACTGTTATCTGGGTCTCTAATTCTGGAGGCTGGGGCTGGTGGTGGGAGTGGATCTATACACTCATCTGTTTGTGTATGTTTGTTTAAGCGTTTAATATTACCAATTCTTTTTGGTTCTCTTCTACTAATCGGTGAGGGTTCTGATGGTATTTCCTCTATGAATTCATTGTCATAGTCTATTCCATTCAATTGTGGGAGTAAAGTTATGTTCTCTGCTCTCATGCATCTTAAGCCCAGTAACATATGAGCTTTAATTGCTAAGTTTTCAGCGATATAGAAAAATGCAGAGAATGGTCTTGTAGTCTCTGTGAAACTGATATTTATCCTTATCATACCTTTTACTGTAATTTTTTTTCACATCTACCGTATATAAATCTAAATCAGCTTCTTCCAGAAGAGTTACTTTCTTCTTATTTTTAAAAATTCTATATATTTCTTCTTGTGTTATTAAGTTCACTGGAGAGCCTGTGTCTAAAAATAAGGAAACTTTTTGATCCTCACATACAGCTGGTATCAAGATACACTCATTTCCCAACATGCCTCCTATGTGAATTTTTGACTAGCTTTTCTTTATGTTTGTTCGTTTTTTGTCATGACTTGGTCTTCCCCCGATTTGAACATAGACACAATTTTTTCTACTGTTTTGCAATTACTGGTCCAGTGCCCTTGGCATCTATGATGCCTACAGTAAGGACCAAATCCTTGTGTCTTTCGTCTATCCTCTTTTGTTTTGATAAAGCATTCATACCTTGTGTCCTGGTTTTGCACAATAATGACATAGAATGGACCTATCTCTTGACTGTTACCTACGAGGTGACTTCCCATCTGTAGTGTTTGTGGCACGAGATCTGCTCGGGCTTCGCGAAAACTTAAGAAACTGCTTGTAGCCTGGTGTTTGTGATCGAACCCTCGACACGTTTAGTTGTTTGCTCTGCCTGCTTTCGGGTCGCGATCGATTTTGTTCTCTGTTTGGGGTCGGTGTAGATGTTTTCACAGCTGATACTGTCTCAGGTACTCTCATTCTACTAGAATGTGCGGCTGTGTCGACCATACCTGCTTTACTGCACTGCATCTCTACCTCGTTCATTAAGTCTAGTAAGCACATGCCTGGGGTGCACGCGATCGTCTTGGCGATCTTAAGGGTCCTATCAGGTAATTTACACAAGGCAGCTTCATATCCAATGATGTCCACGACGAGGTCTGGGGATATCTTTCCATCATCTGTTATCCAATTTGAGTTTTCCAACGTAACTAACAATGTTCTTTTGATTGTGGAGACATCAGCAATTATTTCACTGAGCATATGGTTTGTAGTGTGCTCTCTTACAAGATCTACAGTCTTATGTAATTCTGGAATTATACCTAGCAAGAAGTTCATACCTCCAGAAAATTTCTTCAAAAATTCAGTTTTAAATTCATCATATGTCCTAGCTTTGAGGAGCTTATCTGATCTCAGTAAATTGCTTGCTGGACATCTTTCCTGGCTTATGCAAGATGAAAAACTGGCAATTTTCTCATGTTCATCGAGGATGTGTCGTTTGATAAAGATTTGTTCGCACTGACTGACCAATGAAATGACGTCAATACGATCTTTTTCTGTGCCAGGGAATTTTGGGGCACTTTTGTCTTCATGGTAAACATAAACATGAGGTGGGGATGTTTGATCCGCAGTATTTGTTGCGTTATTCATTTTCACTGTTTGCTCTGTTAATTTAACTTGGTCTTGTTTATCGTTGTGTGAGGGAATGGTGGAACAGGTTCGGCCGGAACGGTGAACCCTGTTAAGTGTATTGGCATACGTGTGCAAGTCAGCGACAAAGTCCTCACTTGCTACGTCAGAGGGGGTTTCCCACTCATCATCTGGAACTGACGTATTTGTTTCTTGATCTTTAGTTTGTGTTAAGTTTTGTACAATGGGTGTGTTGCCTTCGTGCTCTCCTAATTGTGAATCTGTTGTTGGAGCTAATTGTTTTTCATCTGGTATTAACGTGGGTGGTGACGAAAATATCCGTGTCATTAAGGTATGGTGTTATGAAATATGCGTTTTGTTTATGTCCTAATTAAATAGATGAGTAAATGAGTTGTAATAAATGATAGATAGTGTGTGTATAAGTGTATATATAGAAATAAGTAAAGGAGTTGAATATACTTAATTTTAGCACTGATAAGAAATGGGTAAGTATAATTTCACCCTCTTGATACAGATCGGAGAGGCGTGTCGATGCAACTGTCGATCTCAGAAGAAAAATGCAGGGTTGATTGAAGATCTCTTGATAATTCTAGGGCTGTGTTGATGGATGATATTACTCAGGAAATTCCATGGCCTGGTGCTTGTGGTGGTTAACAGCTGTAGTCACAGGCAAACCTCAGCATAGAACGTCGAATTTTCAACTCAATACTGTGGAAATAAATGAGTATGAGTAGGAGCTATGTGAATAATGAGTAATGAGTAGTGGGTGAGAAGTGCCTGGTGTCAGTCACACGTTGATTAGCATGGCCTTATGTCAGCAAACTCGCGTGGTGATGTCATCTCAGCAGATAAACATGGTGACGTCGGCTTCCCACACTGGTAGCTGTGGTGAGTAACTTAGTAGCGATGCGTAACCTGGGTGAAGAAATGTGAGTAAGATGCGTTATAAATGTGGCTATGGTGTTTTGCTGTGTCTTGACCTCTGCGTCAGCGATGGAGGTAGGCGAGAGAGAGTGTTGGGGTTTTGTGTGCTTGTTGCTTTGGTCTTTCTTTTTCTTTACTTGCTTTGTTTTTTTATTCTTCTTGCTGCTGCTTGAAGTTATGTGAAGATTATAGAGTTGTTTTGTAGACTTGTAGGCTCGTACACTGTATTTTGTAGGAATTCACTGTAGAACTGACGCCAATCTTGTAGAGTCTCGCTTGCTTTTGTAGAAATTCACTGTAGATTCGTAGACGAGGTTCGTACGTTTGCTGCCTCCAATATGACTCTCGATTCTTTTAGTAGGAGTTAAAGATGAATACAGGGAGTTGATCTTAATTTTTTATCTTCAGAGAAAATTTAAGTTGAGCAGGGTATGTCTTACAGAGACTTAATATACTAAGTAAGTCTAATTGGACCCCTCTTCTTGTTCACTCTCTCCACTAGCTGTTGGTTCTATAGCTAGCCTCCTGAGCTCTGGTTCCTAAATTCTGGTGTAGCAGGGGTCGTGTCACGTGTGTTAAACTGTTGTTGGAATGTTCTAGAAACCTGTGTGTGAGTATGTGTGTATGTGTGTGTATGGTCACTAGGCATTGTTCGTATGTTATCTCGCTGACACACTACCTATATCATCCCCTGACTTGCTGCTTCCAGTGTATTGTCAACATTTCCTCAATTACACTTTCAAGTTCATTTCCCGTTTCCAGGCTTGCCTGGTGCTCTGTCTATCTATCTATCATGTTTTCTATAATTAATTGTATTTATAGTATGGAGTCCTAACAGTTATAGGTACCCGGTGTTTAGGGACCCGATGTTTTAGGGACCCGGTGTTTAGCGACCCGATGTTTTAGGGTCCAGTGTTTAGGAACAATGATTTAGGGACCCAATGTTTTGGGACCCAATGTTTTAGGGACCCGGTGTTTTGGGGACACGATGTTTTAGGGGCCCGGTCTTTTGGCTACCCAGTGTTTTGGGTACTCAGTGTTTTGAGTACCGGTACTCGGTATTTTGGGTACCCGGTGTTTTAGGTACCCAGTGCTTTATGGACCCAGTGTTTTAAGGACCCGGTTTTTAGGAACGCGGTGTTTTCGGGACGCGGTATTTCAGGGACTCGGTGTTTTAGGGACCCGGTGCTTTAGGAGCCTGGTCTTTTAGGGACCCACGGTTTTCGGGACCCACTTCTTTAGGGACCCACGGTTTTAGAGACCCACAGTTTTAGGACCCACAGTTTTAAGAACCCCACTGTTTTAGGGACCCACAGTTTTGGGGACTCAGTGTTTGGGGGACCCGGTGTTTTCAATATCGGGTGTTTTCAGAGTTGAGTGTTCTCAGAATCCAGTGCGTTTGGAAGCCAGTGTTTTCAGAAGCCAGTGTTATAGGGAGCCATTGTGTTAAGGGGCTAGTATGCTAGGGTGCCAGTGTTCTCGGAGCCGCAGTTTTAGAGAATCAGAGTTTTAGGGAGTATAGTATTTTAGGGCTCCGATTTTAGGGGGTATACCCGCAGTGCCACGGATCACACTAGTAAGGTTCTGAATTTTTAGGTAGCCGGTGTGTTAATACCCCAAGATCTTAAGAATACAGTGTTCAGCCACTTCAGCCAAATAACGTGCCATACGTCTTAATTTCAGTTTTGCTGTCTGCAGGCGATTTCCATCAAATTAGGGAAGGTTTTTTAACGGATTCTTCAAGAGTTGAAGATAGTTTCTTTGCATGATAACAGATATAACAAACTATTAGCACTAATAAAGCAACATAAAAAATAATTACTAACAACATACATCAACAATACGATATTTAAACATTACCAATAAACTGTGCACTAAAGAAAAAAAAATCAAAGCAAGCATTTAGCCATACCAAACAGAAAAGCATCAGTTAACTCGGTAACAAAATAAAAAGCACACATACACCACTAGCTTACCACCACCACCACAAAAACCGTAAATCGACCACCACAACCACCACCACCATAATTGTCTAATACCACCACTATCATAATAACAGTTGTAGAGAGAACCACCACCAACAGTAGTACAAGCATAACAACTTAACTGAGTGGAGGTCATTGCTGCTGCTGCTGCTACTGTTGTTGTTGTTGTTGTTGTTGTTACCACCAGATGGTTTTCAAATGTTTGAACTGGATTTTTTTGGCTACTAGAAAATAAAATATTTATTCGAAAATTATTAAGGTATATGGATGAAAAAAAAAAGTACAGAAACAAGAGAGAGAGAGAGAGAGAGAGAGAGAGAGATCTTTCATCACAGAGAATTGGTTGGGATCGTGGTGAAATGGAGGCTGGGAGAAGTGTAGATTAGATGAATGATGGGTTAGGAACGGTGGGGAGGGGGGGAAGGAGTGGCATTACGAGAGAGAGAGAGAGAGAGAGAGAGAGAGAGAGAGAAATGGGTGGGAGGTTCATTGTGGGTGGGTTAGCTGTGACTTATTTTTTTATTTCCTTTGTTTTTCCTTCCTCCATTCATTATCTTGAAAAAAAAAAAATGATGATGATAGGAGGAGGTTGATAGTGATGCTGCTGCTGATGGTGATGATGAGAGCAGGGAGGAAGGGAAGAGTATCAGATAAGTCAGTAATTCCCTGTACAACCGGATCTGTCAGCGAGGGGAGGATTATAGCCAGAATTGATCCCTTCCCATGCCGGCCAAGCACGAATCAGAAGGGGTGTCAGTAAGGAAAGATAAATCCTGTGTATGGTAGTGTCATAAGGCTGTAGTGGCTGTGTTTGTTTTTGCTAAGCCCTGGTTCTCCCCTAGGTGAAGTAGAACAGTTAGGTGCATTCTGTCTCTGAAGCCTTCGAAACAACTCTTCCTTAGTGATTTATTCTGCACTTTATGCCTCAGTATCCTCCTTTATAGTATAAGTAGAAGCTATTTCGATATTACAACGGGAAAAAAGTTAAATTGAGCTAAGGTTTAATTGGCAAAGTGAAGGTGTATGTAAACGCCCAGTATTTTAAGGTAATTTTTGAAGCATGTGATGATGATGATGATGAAACACATGAATCATCTGTATCGTTGCTGATTACACCAGTGTGTACAAAATAACTCGGATTTATCTGATTTAAAACCAAACTTACCTGAGGCATTTGAGTCAGGTTTTTGAGAACAATAGATCTAGGGTCAGGGTCACAGGGCTAGGTCAATACGTGACCCAGCAAGGTTGACTTAAACAGTTTTGATACGACTTAGACCAAACTTGGTTGCAAGGTTGAGGATAAAGCAAAAACGAAGAGATTAGGTTTTGAGAACAATCGACCAAAGGCTAAGGTCACAGGGCAAGGTTAAAGTTCGACCCATGCACCTGTGTATGAACAAAACTACACATTTTCATCTTATATGGACCAAACTTTGGAGTAGGATTAAGGGTCAGAAAAGATGTTGACCTTTTGTTTTTGAGACTGCAGGTCAAAGGTCAAGGTCACGTGGCAAGGTTGAATTAAACAGTCTTCTCCGATTTACTCCAAACTTTGTGGAAAGGTTCATGATCAGACACGGATAGAGGAATTCAATTTCGATAGAAGGTCACAGGGAAAAGTCAGAAGTCAGGGTCATTGGGCAAGGTTGTCACACAGTCTTGATCCGATGTCGACCTGACTTGTGGAAAGGTTAATGGTCAGCAGGAGGAATGAAGTAAGTGTTTCAGCAGCAGTCGGTTGAAGGTCAAGGTCACAGAGTTAAGTAAGTATTCGGCCTTTAGTTCAGTTGGTGGGCGTGGGTGCTGGACTCTTTTGAGTGTTTCTGCTTGTTTAAGGAAAGCATATTTATCTCCTCCAGTGTGGAAATTCTCCACCAGGCTCAGTAAAACCGTCTGATAACAGCAAGAATATAACATACGTCACCGCACTGAAGGGCCTACAGGCATTCACAGTTTACGGCATCAGTATAAAGCGACGGTAATTATCAGTAATCTTGCTGCTGTTAGAGGTGTTATTTCAACATGGGAACGATAGTGGCGGGAGGGAAAGGGATGAGGAACAAGGAAACGAATGAAAGGAGAGGGAGGGAGGACTGATGAAAGGAGGGGGTGTGAAGAGGAAGAAGGGAAAGGAAGGAATCGTAGGAAGAGACGGGCAAGGAAAAACAGGAAGAGGTGGGAAGGGGAGCAAGGAGGGACGAGGGATGGAGGGGGGGAAATGAGAGGAGGGGGGACGGGAAAGTTGGATGGAGAGGGGAGGGGTGAAAGACGAGGTAGAGAGAAGGGGAGAGGAGGGTTGGAGCAGGAATGAGAGGAGGAGGGAAAGAAAGGAGAAGTTGATGAGTAGGCAAAGGGAAAGAGTGGAAGGGGGCAAGACAGGGGGGGGAGGGAGGAGAAAGGGAAAGGGTTGAAAAAGGGGGAGAGAGTATATTGCTGATGGGTAGCGTCAGTCATCTGGTGGTGATGGCAGAAGTGATGGCGGTGGTAGAAGGGAGGGAAGGTGGAATATTAAGAGCCGTTGGTGCATTGGCAAGCACTGCCACCGGCCAAATAGAAGAACCTGAGTTAAATTCATGGACAGGCGGATTCTTTCACGTCCTTCGCATTTAATTATTTTCTCTCTTCCCTCACGATATTTCAAACTCTATCTATCTATCTATTGCCAGACGTCATAATCCCGTAAAGGGTGGCCATTTGACTCTGAGTTATTTGTTTTACGGGGAGGGGCACTAACCCTCCACCAACCCACTTGCTGACACGTAGGGAGCACGTATGATTTGGTTATATGGTTACCACCCAGCGTTGTAAATGGTTTAATTCACTCTTCAAAATAATCCTCCCTTCACTACCCTTAACCCCTTCCCTGCGATGGCGGCTTTTTTCAGTTTATTCTTGCTACCTGCTGGCGATTTTATTCACCCTGGGCGAGGTGAATAGCCCCTGTTTACCCAGGAATATAACTGGGGACCTGGATTTAACATCCAGTTTGTTCACATTCTTAGGGAATATAGCTGGGGACCTGGATTTAACATCCAGTTTGTTCACATTCTTAGGGAAGGTTAGGTCAATACGTGACCCAGCAAGGTTGACTTAAACAGTTTTGATACGACTTAGACCAAACTTGGTTGCAAGGTTGAGGATAAAGCAAAAACGAAGAGATTAGGTTTTGAGAACAATCGACCAAAGGCTAAGGTCACAGGGCAAGGTTAAAGTTCGACCCATGCACCTGTGTATGAACAAAACTACACATTTTCATCTTATATGGACCAAACTTTGGAGTAGGATTAAGGGTCAGAAAAGATGTTGACCTTTTGTTTTTGAGACTGCAGGTCAAAGGTCAAGGTCACGTGGCAAGGTTGAATTAAACAGTCTTCTCCGATTTACTCCAAACTTTGTGGAAAGGTTCATGATCAGACACGGATAGAGGAATTCAATTTCGATAGAAGGCCGTAGGTGAGAATTAATAGTAAGGTTTCTGCTTAGTCAGAGTCTGTTTGGTGGGGGAGGGGGGCAGGGGGAATTAGGCATTATGGTGTAGTGACTGGAGTGAGTTAGTGATGATGTTGCTTGTGATGGTTGTGATGGGGATGGGGATGGTTGTGATGGTGGTGGTGGTGATTGTGATCGTGATAATGGTGATAATAATCATTATGATGATGATGGAGGAGGAGTAAAAATATAGAAATAAACAGCGAATCATTTTCTCATGTGTTAAAAGGTCTCCGTGGCACCCCATCCTTAGCGATTTATTTTTCAATTTACTCTCTTCCAGTATGCTAATTATGTTATTGTAATACTCACGTTGATTGCTTAAATAACGTAAGAGATTAATAACGTGTCACAAGCAGAGAAAAATTTGTATAGGAAAGGTCATAGAGCCTCCCAAGTTAACAAGCTGTCTCAAACCATCTCAGTAGTGCACAAGAAAAAAAAAAAAGGAGAATAATAAGATAAAAGAATGAAAAGGATGAGAATTTCAATGGAAAAGACAAAGAAAGAAAGAATGAGGAAAACTGAAGAAAATGGAAAGGCAAATAATGGGAAAACAAAATTAATACGTAAAAAAACAAGAGAAAATGAAACGAACTTGCAGAAATACACATAAGAACAAAAAGGTAAATTTGAGTGATATATATTGTTGGGATGAATGGAACCGTGGAATCTGCCTTTAAACATGGGGAAAGAATAACGAGGAAGAGGAAGAAGAAAGGTGATTGTGATGATGATGATGATGATGATATGAGGAGGAGGATTAGGAAGAGGAGGAGGAAATCAACTATAATATCGGCAAGAACAACAGAAAAAAAAAAACTAGGAAAGCAAGGCTATTAGAAGAAAAGGGAGAGGAAATAAGTAGAGAAATATTATAGGTTAAGTAGAACGATAGGAGAAGACGACAAGGAAAAGAGGAGAAGATGAAGAAGAATCGAGTGAAGTTGAGTGTTGTGATCGTGGATTCTGCCTCATATCATGAAAGGAGGAGGAGGAGAAGGAGTAGGAGGACAAATAGAAGGGAAGAAGAAAAGAACAGCAACAGCAACACCTAGAAAATGACAACAGTAATGTGTGTAAGATCATCAAAAAAAGATACTACGGTACGAGAATAACGGAGCAGGGAAGCGTAAGGGAGAGAAAAATGGAATAGAATAAGTAGGCAAAAAAGACAAAGAAAGGAACTAAGAGAGGGTGAAAAGAAACTCGAGTGTGTCATAGAGTATTGAGGTGAATGGGACCGTGGGATCTGTCTCGAATCGTCTTGGAATTCTTGAATATGTAAACGCCAGTCCCGCAATCCCAGTGCCACTGAGAGAGATGGGGGGGGGGGGAACCGTATCTTTCAATCACTAGCTTTATTTTCTTTATCTCTTACTTGATTTACCTTGCCATTCTTTTCAGCTTTTTTGTCATTTTTCATACAGACAAAATTCTTAAATACGTAAACGCCTGTCAGTTAGGTCTCTCTCTCTCTCTCTCTCTCTCTCTCTCCGTCACATCATCATCGCCATCGTTATCGTCATCATTGTTGTCATCATGAGGAGGAGGAGGAGGATGGTGATGGCGACGATGATCGAGAGAGAGAGAGAGAGAGAGAGAGAGAGAGAGAGAGAGAGAGAGAGAGAGAGAGAGAGAGAGAATCATAATTTTCACCCACTTTTTTTGTCGTATACTTTGTGACCCCCGGGAATATTTTTGTCTTCCTCCCTTCACATTCATCTTTCTTTTCCTTATCTCTCGCTATATTTCTCATTTTCTTTCGAATTGTTTCTTATTCGTGCGTTTTTCCGGATGAAGTGGTTTCAGTATTCTTGAATATGTAAATGACTTCCGGCACTCCTGTCAGACCAAGAGAGATACCTTCTCTCTCTCTCTCTCTCTCTCACACACACACACACACACACACACACACACACACACACACACACACACACACACACACACACACACACACACACATATTTTTGTCTTTCGGTTTTTACGTATGTTAATCTTGTTTTACTTACACACCTGAGGCAGTGCACACATCCAGTCCACCTGCATTTTTCATTACCTGGGTATGGGTGTGAAGTGCCCGTAGAATTTTATCACTAAGGCTCCTGGAACTCACTCTGTGCTGAATAAAATCATCTGGGTTGTACTGGAACAGGAGAGCAGTGTTGTGCCGGCCAGGAGAGTATCATCTGTACCGGTATTAACACTGAGGCTTCCCTAACTTACCTGAAGGTGGTACCTGGTGGCCTCCACTCACATGATAGAGTGCCTGACCTCCTCCCTACCTACTTTTCCCTTGTCTTCCTATAACGTTTTATTACTCTTCTTTCCTCATCAGGCGGCTCTACTGTACACTGTGATAAGTCGAATGGCTTCCCGTAAGCCAAGAAACCATCATACTATATAACGGGGTGATGTAATTTTTGCAATAGTACCTCTGTTAACTGCTGGAACGACGCAAATGCATCATCCGTCCAAGAACCAAGCCTCCAAACTTTTCCCCGAGCCTCGCTGTCGCGGGGCGCTGTCAGCCACAAGGTAACACTGGTTCACTGGACGTACAGCCCTGCAGGGGCGGTTGCTTGCCTGCGGCTGATGGGCCTGCCTATCCAAACATACCGGGGTTGATAACAATTCTTGACTGAAGAAATTCATCTGTGGTTGCCCGACAAAATACTAGAGCTGTTCTGGTTACGAGAGGGTTCACACACACACACACACACACACACACACACACACACACACACACACACACACACACACACACACACACACACACACACACACACCGGCCAGCCAGGTAATAACACTTATCGCTCATCAAGTAATTAACTTATAAATAGGCCACGCCCTAATTACCTTCCTCCCGTAATATCTCTCCTCCTCCCTGTCACGCAGTTTTTTCCCTTCCCTCATCCCCTCCCCTCCTATTATTATTCCTTCCCTCTCCCTCTCCACTTCATACCCTCCCTTCCTGCTTCCCAGCTCTTTGCTTCCCTCCTTCCTCTCGCCGCCTCTCCTCTTCTCCCCACTTCCTAGTTCTCTTCTATATTCATCTCCCTTCATCCTCTCCCAATCCCTTCCCTTCCCAATCCCTTCCCCTCACTTTCTCTCCCCGTCTGTATTCACGTTCTGTACCCTTCTCCTCTCCATACCTATTTTCCTCTTCCCCTCTCTTCCCCTTCCTTCCTCGACCCTTTATTTTTCCTTCACCTCTGAACTCAGTCCCATTCCCCTCCCCCTATTCTTAAATTCTCCCCCCCCCATCTCCTCATTCCTTCCCTCCCGCTCCACCCCACCTCTTCGTCCCGCTCCACCCCTCCCCTTCCTCCCCTCCCCTCCCCTCCTCTTCTTTATTTTTCCTCCGACCCTTTTCAATCCCCCTCTTCCTCCTTCCCCTCACCTCATCTTCCTTTTTCTCCCCTTCAAACCTCTCGCTTTATCGTTCCTTCCCTCCCTTCCTTCAGCCCTTTAGTTTCTTCCTCCTCCTCCTCCTCCTCCCCTCCCCCTCCCCCTCCCTTCCCCTTCCTCCTCTAATTTCTCACACTTTCCCCAGTCCCCCTCCTGAGAGTTGATTAGCGTGAAAATCCCCACTAAATAATGCTGTGGCTGGTGGGGTAATTAGCGGACACAAGGTTGAAACTTCTGTGCAGAAGCTAATATTAGTTTTCAAGGCGACAAGTGTATGTTGTGGTGTGCGTGCTGACGTCAGTATTCTGGATTATATAGCAGACGTGGGCCTGTATTCCCGTGGGGTAAGGAGGCTCCCTAACACCTGTTCCTTAGTACTGTATTTTATTTTTGGATATGGCCGGTTAATGTCCTTTTGTACGATATCTGCGCAGAGTGTGGCGATATTAGGATGATGTATGTAACGCGGATAAGGTCAGTAAAGTGTAATAAGCAAAATAAGTCGCTCAGGAAAAGTGTTAGGGAGCTTCCTTAACCGAAGAGAATACGGAGCTGAGTTGCACATCATGCTGAGTGTGGGTGGCATAGGAACCTTCGTGGCATGTTTTCCTAATTCTGGTATGCATAGGAGGCTTTAGATTACATTTTCCTTTAGGTGGGCGGAGGCATAAAACGATTGGTGTGTCCGTCTGTGCGTGCATGAATGGGTGCGTGCGTGGGTGTGTCCGTGAGTCGGTAACTCTTGTGGGCGCGGTGTCTGCTGAACCCGCCTACGGATTTCCACCAAACTTTTGTCAGTGATGCAGTATCCAGGGACGGTGAAATGATTAGGTCAGCTAGGTCAAGGTGTCAGAGGTGTCTCCTGAACCCCTTGACGGGTTTTGACCAAACTTGTCAAGTGATACGATACAGGATGAAGGGACGATGGAATTATTAGGTCTGCAAGGACATGGAGGTTGTATATCGAGTCCGTACCAAGGTTTGGCGGAGACATACTGAGCGACGCCTTGAACCGACAGCTCAGGCTCTTGTTTAGCGTATTACCCCTGAACATTCTCTTGTGTTATCGTTTTAATATCGACCTAGTTGGTGAGAATATTAACGTGGAAAATGTAGAAATATACATGTAAAGAACACGTGCGATAAAGCCACCTAGGACGCTTTACCTCGCCCTTAGTGGTTTATCTAGTAAGCTTATCTTTCTGTCTCATTTATATCGTTAAAATATTGACATAGCATCAGTAACATACTTGGGGCTTTGGACGTGTAATGTGCAGAACAAATAGCTAAAGAAGAGGTGTTTCGAACCCCTCAAAACCATTTAGAATAACCCTAAAACTTACACCCAGTCGATATACAGCAGTAACACACACGGGACTCCTTCAACCCGAAGACCTCATTTCTGTTTCATTCCCGATGCCTCCAGACGATTGTGCCCAGCATAGGAGAGAGATTTTATTCTGGTTTTGTTAGATATACCGTCATTAACCCCTTCACGGCTGTGGGTCGGAATTATTGTTACTGTTATGGTTACTAACCTTGACTTTGCTGATATTGTTGGTCAATCATCAACATATGTGAACGTCAGCGTCTGGTGTATGGGCACGTGGCACGTATCCATACGTTTATCCTTCCCATAGAGTATTGTCCGAATGAGTCACTCTGGATTGAAAAGACCAAGGGGGAAACAGCAAAGCTTATGGCTGAAGCAAGTTGATCGTTCCTGCCGGGAGATACTTGGAATGGGAAGGTCTGGTGTCTGGAGGCTTGCAGGGAGGAACCTCTGTGGGTGGAGTCGTAGTGTGAGTGAGGCTATGTTCCACCGCGGAGTAACTCTCGTAATACTTGTTTCACGTCCTAAATCAACGATACTGAGGGGGAAATGTTGCATAAAATTAATTCTATAGTTAAAAGTAATGTCCAAATCACGAATGTCATCAAATCATGAAAATAAACATCTAAGAGTATATTCATTTCCACATTTAAATTTCTATGAGGGATGAAATTTAGGCGGGAAAACAGTAGTTAAAAGTAATGTGCAACTCACGAGTGTCACCAAATCATGAAAATAAACATTTAAGAGTATATTCATATGCACATTAAAATCTCTATGAGGGATGAAATTCAGGCGGGAAAACAAAACCGTAAGTGCAAAACCTTGAGCACTGTGAGCAAACAGTAGAGTAATAAAAGGCAACAAAGACTATTCACTGAATTTAATGAAAACATGAAATTATTGGAGAACGACTATATTCTTTTACCTTAACATGGCCCAGATTTTCGTCCTTTTGTAGCTTATCTCAGGTAGTCCAGTGGAGACTTGACAATACTACGGCTCCACAGTATACTTCTGAGTAGTATCGTAATTTAGTATTCATATAGTTTTACAACTCGGCTTTCAAGATGGAGATATGGCAGCTTTACACCAAGTAAAAAGGGTACTCATTTCTGCTGATGATGAAATTTCAGCATGGATTAGAATCTATAGGGCAGTCTCATGAAAGAAGATAGAAAGGGTGGTGGTGAAAAGCAGGAGTGATAATGAAGAGAATTAAAGACTAAGTTGGTGGGAAAAAAATAGGGGGGAGGGGGGAGCGTGACAGTGAAGGACGTAGAGATACACCAATCCTCATTCCGTGATCATGACTAACTCATGAGTCATGATTGACGTATGGTGATAATGGTGGGCGGCGGACCGGCGCTTGGGTGTGACTGGAAACGTGCCAGCTATCCCGTACTATGTAATGATTATTAATAAAAAAAATACTGGAGACAAACCTTAAGTTATAATTTCACAAGATCAAATAACTTCTTTTTTTCAACACCATAAATAAAGTTTGGAGGCCAGGCAAGTGATGGAAAAAAATTGAAGAAAGGTTGCCAGATTCAGGGAGTTTTGTCCGAAACTTAAAGAAAGCGAGTCATCAATTGTTTGGGCGATCATACCAAAGGATTATGTTATTACTTTGAAAAACTCTAGCATTAAAAAGTTAAAGGTATGAACATTGAAAGGTGTACTAAATTGTCAGATTTATTTTTACTTTCTGAGCAACTAACTGTGTAATTTAGAATAGCATTATCTTCTTAGTATGGTCTTCAGCATAGGTACTGATCCTACAGTAGGTGCTCAGTTTATTTTCTTTTTCCACCAAACAGGTGTCAAATTGGGGACCATTTCCATATTTCCTCATTATTTCTCTTCATTTATGGTACACATGTTCCTTAGGCAAATTATCAGACACCTTTCTCTCATCATCATCATCATCATTATTATTATTATTATTATTATTATTATTATTATTATTAGTTTGAATGTAATGGAGATGTGTCTGAGGAGTGTGTGTGAAGTGACGCGTATGGATCGAGTGCGAAATGATGAAGTGCGAAGGAGAACTGGAGTTGTTCGGGAGATGGCTGATAGAGTTGAGCAGAGAGTGTTGCGATGGTTTGGGCATATGGAGAGAATGGATAATGAGCGATTGGTGAAAAAGATAACTAGATCTGATGTGAGAGGTGTAAGGCTGAGAGGGAGACCACGAATAGGATGGATGGACAGTGTGAAGAGAGCGTTGGATGCAAGAGGGATGTCTGTTGAGCAAGGAAGAGTGGCTGTGCATGACAGAAATAGCTGGAGAGAAATTGTGAATGAATAAAATAATGATGACGCAGTCCTGAGGGGATATTCTTCCGCATATTGTCTGATCAGCTAATCAGGTCAGGTGCAGGTAAGGGGATGGGTCTGTTATGATGTGGCAGAGGTAAACCAGCTCTGCTGTCGGGCCCTGCTGCGGATGTCACTGATTGCACTGCGCAGTTGACCCTCGTGCGGTGTGGTGTGGTGAGGATCTGTCCCTTCTCCCCTTTGGGGCTAAGATGCGAATGAATGTGTTTGAATGGATGAGTAAATGGGGAGTGTGTCGTCCTGTCTCGGCTACCTCCCTTTCCTTGGGGGAAGCAGCCTAGGTAGATAGATAGATAGATTATTATACCTTATAAAGGGTTTTAGGCGATCAGTGATCAAGCCCTGTAAACGCACATTTCGTATATTTCGTGAAGCGATTGAATTGTGGGAACACGAATCCACAGAGTTAAACTTTTGCGTAGAGTCTGAGTGCTGGCGACTTTTTTTGTAGGAACAATCCTTCCTCCCCTTTGGAATGTTTGCAATCTTTAATTGGTGAATTGTATATGTTATAGTGTAGTTAGACGTAATTATGTAAATCAGCCAGTCAGTTATAAGAAGAGAGATAAGACAGGGGCTTATGCGGATTTCGTCAGAATAACTAACCGATATTAGGAATAGCAACAACACCAGGAGTCAATTCCTTGGAGGCCTAAGATATGGATGGTGATAATGTAATCTCGTGCTACTGATGTTCACTTCTTCACTACGACACTGTCTACAATAGGAAAGGCATGTGATTAAAGAGAAAAACGTGAAATGAAAAATTTGAGGTGGAATAGCCTATGAGAGGGCAGTGAAACGTCGAGAGGGAGATGAAAGAAAGAAAAGATGAAAAATAAGGAATCAAGATTGAAAAAAGATGAGTGAAATGTGAGAGCATCTGAGTAATATGAATGATAATGAGATTCACGGGGAGGATAATGGGAGGAGACTTTGAGAAGAGTATGGGAAAGAAGATGGGGAAATGGTTTTAAGAAAGAAACACGAAAACAAAACAACAAAACAGGTTATCAGCATATTCATTGCTCTCCCTGATGGCATCACGAATTCCCCATAAAACCACCACCACCTCTATTACCATGTGAAATTCCATAGCGTACAAAAACAGATGATGGATGTTAGTCCCAAAGTGTTAAGGGACGTGTAGGAGTCGGTGGGGATCAATCCTTTGGTGGTGTGTCGTAGCTTGACTAATGGACCTCGGAAATGGACTTTGTAGCCTATGTCCAGAGTCTGGTGCAGAAAAAACGAATCTTGTTACTGAAACTTTCATAGGTAAGATGCAGCCTTCATTAATCCTTTCACTGCTAAAGATCCTAAGTGGCAACAGAATCGTCTAGTAATAGCAAGATGAAAAGGAAATCTCTGTTGAATTTCAGGAGCTAATGAAGGCAGTTTCTAACCTTGTCACTATCATAGACCCTTCTTAATTGAATAAAATAATTAGAGAGTAGCAGTGTAAAATTAGCGTCATCATCGTAGTGGTGTGTTGATTTTATCATGACGTTTATTATTTTCATGCAGTGACCAGCGCAGGTCGGCATGAGATTACTCGTTACCAGTTGTGCCTATACTGATTTTATAGCTTGGCCAGGGTTTTCTTTTCTTTCTTTTGTTTTTGGGGGTGGGGGAGGGGCTTCTTCAACATCGGTCATTGGCAGAAAAGACAATGCTGCGGTACTATATCCTTCTCATGGCACTTCTTCGTGACTAGCACCATACTGGAGTGTCAGTTTATTGCCACAACTCGGCATTCAAGATGGACAGATGGCAGTTTTACTCCAAGTTAATGTAGTATACTCGTAGTTAGACATTTGGTAACGAAATCATTTACGAGTATTCTGTGCACCGTATGAGAATACTTGTTTCACCCCTTTCAAGTCCAGGGCAGGGATACCTTCTTGTGGTGGCATCTGTATAACAGGGCAGCTCTGCTACCCGGTTTTACAAACGCCTGTCAATTCCTTCCCTAGCCCGCAAAAGGAGGAAGTTCAGTTTGCAGTCTGCTGGGTTCACGTTCACATATTTAACCCCGATCAGTAGTTTGACAATTTTTGGCATGGTCTTCCTACCTTCAACAGTTATATTCAGCACAGGGATAGGAATCAGATAGTAAAGGGATTATTAGATGATTGTTTTTAACCCCGTCACTGCAAAATATTTTCTCCAACGTTAACACAATTGTTTGTAAGTAGTAAAGAAAAATTATGGCATTGGATTGAAGGGGTTACCTTTATTCTTGCGTTTTCCAGACGACTGTACTCACTAGCTGTGTTCTGCACCTTGAATGATTGCTTTACTCCTTGAGCCGGTGCTGGAGAGGGACGCCTTCATGTGGTAGCACCGATACAAGTTGCCCGGTTATTACAAATATTCTCCAACAACTTCGCTATCTTCCGAAGGAGAATGGTTGACTGCGGGTGGAGGGCAACTTAATCCTGCTGTCCAGTGAGTTCACGTTTCAGATGAGCCTGGGGTTGCAACTACTACTACCATACTCTCACTTAATCCATCAAATACCAACTAATAACGTTGCTAAATAAAATACTTCTGTAGTTTTCGAATGGTCTCTGACGCACTCTCTCGTGGAACAAATATAATTGAGTATCATTCATGTGCTTTATGTCTGTTCATCCCCATGAAGGGTAGATAATCACTGCATTCATTCCCTCTTGTCCTTTCTTCCGCCTCTATAAAACCTTCCTATTTCTCTTCGCACTTTGCTCTTTCCTGAAATGTTTCCTCATACTCATCCCCTCACCTGCTTCCATTACGTCCTCCTCCACTCCCGCACCCATATACCTACCAATTACTCGCATTCCCCTCTCCCCTCTTCCTACCTTTCAATTCCTCCTCCTCCTCCCTCTCCTCCCTCACCTGCTCTTCCCTTTTCCACTCTTCCTGTCACTCTTCTTCCCTTCTCACCTCTTGTCATCTTCCCCTCCCCTCTCTCCTCTTCTCACCTTCCCTCCCTTCTCTTCTCCTCTCACCTTCCCATTCCCTCTCTCCTCTTCTCACCTTCATTTCCCCTCTCTCTTTCTCCCACCTTCCCCTCCCCTCTCTCTTCTTCCCACCTTTCCTTCCCCTCTCTCTTCTTCCCACCTTCCCTTCCCCTCTCTCTTCTCACCTTCCCTTCCCCTCTCTTCTCTTCTCACCTTCCCTTTCCCCCTCTCCTCGTCTCACCTTCCCTTCTCCTCTCTCCTCTTCCTCTCGCCTCCTCTTCCTCTCGCCTCCTCTTCTTCTTACCTCCTTTTCTCACCTTCCCCTCTTCTCACCTCTCCGTCTCACTTCCTCGTCCTCTCTCTCTTCGTCTCACCTCTTCTTCCTCTGTCTGTCTGTCTGTCTGTCAGTCTGTCTGTCTGTCTGTCTGTCTGTCTCTCTCTCTCTCTCTCTCTCTCTCTCTCTCTCTCTCTCTCTCTCTCCCCCCTTCTTCTTCTTCTTCTTCATCTTCATCTTCTTGTTCTTGTTCTTGTTCTTGTTCTTCTTCTTCTTCACTCCTTCCAACCAGTAAAACACTTGCCCTCCTTCTGTCGTCTTCGTCTCTCCTCCTCTTCCCTTCTCTCCACTTCCTGTCTTTCAATCACTCAGAGCCAGTCGAGGGTTTCAGCAGAGGCGAAAAACTCTCTGCTTGTTCGCTGATTTCCGCGATGTTGAAATGTTACTGACAGGACGCAGGACACATGGGACGAGGCGGAACAGGTTGAGTGAAAGGGAGTTTATAAGATTTTGGGAGAAGAATAGTCTACCTATATATTTATGTTTTATTTTTCCATTTATGTCAGGCATTAATTTTCCATATTTGTCTGTCTGTCTCTCTGCGTATGTCTGTCTTTCTCGCTTTGGTGACATGGAGGTAGGGGTTCAGTGTGAGAACAGAATATTGAGTAAGAATTTGAAAAGAATAGAGAGGGATCATTTGTGAGTGCATGATAATTCACGAAGATTGCTTCTTTTACTTCAGTACATAGATTTACTTGTATTTGTGGCTCATATGAAACAAGTTGCAGAATGAATAGGTTAAAGGGCTTCTTCGAATCGAACTTGAGTCGCATCATTACCGCGTTCAGTGCCAGATAAACATGTGCCTGTATTGGAAGTGTTGTTGGGTGTTGATTGGCTTTGCGCCCGTCTTATGGTGGTTACTCACTCGTCTTCTAACACTTTGTGGACTGTAAGATCATTCTAAAGGCCTTAATGAAGAAGAGTCTGATAAAGGTGACTCTAGTTACCACTCCCAGGTAATATACTGTATATACTTGCAGTTTTAAGGTCAGTCAAGTCAGATACAAAGGCGTGTGGGTGTGGCAAAGAGCGTTGGTGTGAAGTAGAACAAGAAGCAGCGGAGGAAATAAAACATTGCATTCTCCTTTCTGGAAATATAATTATTATCTGTTAAGCATATAAAAATGTTTGGGGGAACATTTTACGATTTTTTTTTTTTTTTTAACGAGAAATGAGTTTCGCGTTTTTCTGCTTATACCTGTCTGCCTGTCTGTGTGTCTGTATCAGTCTATATTATCTGTCTGTCTGTCTATATCTGTGTCTTTTGTCTGTATAACTATCTGTCAATCAGTCTCGAGTTCTGGAAAATGTATCAGAAAATTAAAGATAGAATAAGATTTGGAAAGAATTTTGTGGGTTAGTGTGTCACTGTATATTTGTCTGTCTGTCTATATATTTGTATCATATCTGTCTCTACCTGTCCGTCTGTTTCTCTGTCTGTCTGTCTTATTTATCTGTCAATACACCTATATCTTTATATACTGTATGTCTATCTACTCGTTAGTCTGTCAGTCCTATGCAGTTTGTATGTCTGTCTCTCCGTCTCTACCTTGTCAGCCAGTCTTATGTAACTTATTTGTGTATTTGGGGGCTTACAGAAGGAATTAAATCTCGATCAGATGTACAACAGGATTTGGACTGAATATAAAATGAGAATCTCTGTCTATTTTATTTATCTGCGTACCAATTTATTTCTTGCATTGTCTATCAACCCGTCGGTCTGCCTGTCTCTGTCTGTCTGTCTGTCTCGTTATATAAGATATTGGAGCACGAATCGTAAGTAATGAAAAAGATTGGAAAGAGTATACCATGAATATTGAAAGTGAAATGTCAAGTTCGAACATTGGGTATTATGAAAAGATGGAAGTCAGCTTGTTTATCTGACACTCTAGCCGACTGTCTGTCCAGTATCTATCAGCATTTGGCTGTCTTACCTGTCTAATTAGAGCTTGTCTATATATGTATAGCCTGTTTATTGTTCTGAGTGTGTCTCTTTGCTAGCCTTAGTTTATCTGTTTGGTTATTGATTTTAGATATATGTTTATATTTATGTATTTTATGTATGGCAGTCTCTGTCTCTCCTGTTTATCGTTCTGTCTGTCTGCCTACCTTCTTTTCTCCATTTCGACTCATTCACCTCCTTCTTGGTTTTTCTTATCTCTTGTCTTTCTTTTCCTCACATTTTAGTTAGATCTTCAGTGTAAGTTATTCTTCACTTCTGATGTATGAATTTCCTGTCAGCTTTAGTGTACTCGTTGTTATTCCTCTCTGTCTTCTCTACTTTTCCCCCACTTTCTCTTCCTCTCTTCTAGGCTTCCTTTCTTGGCATCTTTTCTCCCTTCATATTGGTTATAGTTTTCTTTACCCTTTTCCTCTTGTGGTTTCTTTTTCTTGTCCTCATCCTCATTGTTCTTTGTAGTCCATTTTCTTACTTTTTTCCCTCTTCTTCACCCTCCCCTTCTTAAAAAAAATTTCATGCAGTTATTTCCTTTCTCATTCTTCCTCCTCCTCCTTTCTCTCTCTTACTCTTCCTCGTCTTCTCATTCTGGTTAATATCCCCTAACGCGTTTCCCCTTCTCATTAATTCATCCTTCCCTCCGCAGTCTGTCTTACAATCTCTCTCTCTCTCTCTCTCAAGGAAAGAATGATTATCTACGGTTGATGAGAGAGAGAGAGAGAGAGAGAGAGAGAGAGAGAGAGAGAGAGAGAGAGAGAGAGAGAGAGAGAGAGAGAGAGAGAGAGAGCAAAATAAGCGTAAATTGCGTATGGCATAAGATGAACCAGATCCATATAGACTCGTATTCTTGTTGGTTAAAGAAATTCCTCACCACCTTTCCCCCTGCGACTTTATTTCCTTATTACACTTTACTGTTCTCTTGTCTGTTATTAATGTCATTGTAACATCAACATTAAATCCATAAATAACATATAAAAGAAAATTAACACACTATAAAGGCCACCGAAATAAGCTCTGCCTTTTTACGCTAAGTTGGTGCAGATTTTCATCCTTGTGCAGCGTACATCACGTAGCTCAGCGGCTGAAAAATACAGCGCTACGAGCCTAGTCCCTCTCCATAGCACTTCATCGTGTCTAGCATCAAATTCTAGTGTTAATCTAATGTTTCAGCTGAGTATTCAAGATAGAGAGATGACAATCTAAGGCCAAGTTAAAGTAAAAACCATATAGAAGAGTTGGTTGGTTGTCTCTTTAGCTGTTCACAATACGAGTCTGGTCCGAATTTAGGGACGTGTTCTAGATGGCAGTGGAGGCTTCGTAACATCTCTTCCTTAGCTATTTATTTATTAATTTTCTATATTACACATAACTTTCCGTTATTTATATTGTTTCATTATCTCCAGTACTTTGCATTAGTAAATTACGCGTGGATGGTGAAATGTAATGTGCAGAATATATCGCTAAGGAATTGGAGTTACTGAATCTTCAGAGAGACATAGAATGTAAATTACAGCCTATACTTTACAAGGTTGTGTTCCTCGCACAACAGATTGAATAAACGGTAAAATTTAGTAACTGTCAGAACATAACTGGGATCAAAATACTCAAGTGTAGAGGAAAATGAGGAAGAAATAATGGGGAGTCAGGTGAGAAAAGTGAGTGGGAAAGGAGTGATCAGCTAAAATAGTGAATAAATACATAGGCTTAGAGGAATATGAGGATGAAGTAATCAGGAGGTCAGGTGAGAAAATGGGTGGAAAAGGAGTGATAAGGTAATACAATGACACCAGATATGATAATTGAAAAGGAATTATTAAGATCGTTAGAGTGATTACAGGTAACAGATAATGGCTTAAAACTGGTACTGAAAAAAGTAATGTGGTATATGCTCGTATATTAAAAAAAAAAAAAAAAATAGAACGATAGGGGAAAGTCAAGGAGGCATTGGAAGTAACAAAGAAAATTTCACTGGAGGCAGACTAGTGTATTTAAGAAAGGAGATGAGAAGATTGATTACTAGTTATATCAGATAATGCGAAAAGGAAGTGACTGAAAAAAAGCAAGTGACAAAAAAAGTGACTGAAAAAAAGAAGTGACAAAAAAGTGACAGTGGTAAAAAAGGAAGTGACAAAAAAGTGACAGTTGAAAAAAAAGGAAGTGACAAAAAAGTGAGTGGAAAAAAAATGAAGTGACAAAAAAAGTGACAGTGGAAAAAGAAAGTGACTAAAAAAAAAATGGCTGAAACATCAAAGGAAGACTCATTAAAGCTAGTAGTTTGATGGGATCTGGCTTTCATTGTTCCTGCTACGATCGGACGATGTTCTTTAGCTTGGGAGAACCGCCTGGCACTGTAAGGAAGAATGAAGACTAACCCTTCCAGTGCGAAAACCGTACCACTCAGAATCCAGTAACCTACTCTCTCTAAATAAAATTGTCAAATAATAGGTTACTAGAATTGTTTCTACCATAGAGGGGTTGATAATGATATTATTCTCTGGCTTCTATTCTCATTGGTTAAGGAAGTTCCCTAACACCTTTCTAATCGATTTATTTACTTATTACTCCTTACTAGCCTCCTCTGTGTCATTTAAATCATTCCAGTTCCACCATTTTTCAACATGTTACAAATTTATATTAACCAGCCGTATTCAGAAAGAAATCGCAAAGGATGAGGTGCTAGGGAGCGTTTTTAACCGATGGGAATACGTACTTCTGAGTCTTGTGTATTCAACTAAATAAAATCGTCTGGTGTAAGGCTAGCTTCACACAAGCGGTTTTTTCCCGCGCGGTTTAGAAATCAATGAAGTTCAATGAGGCCCTTCACACGCTGCCCGCGCGGCTTAATTCCCGCGCGGCAATGATTTACCAGCCGCGCGCACTGCCAACCCGCGCGGCGGCAAGCGGTTTGGAATACTCTAGAAGTCTATGGAGCTCTTCAGACGGGCGGTTTTTCCCCGAGCGGCAGCCGTGGTTCATCTGTGGCAGAGGTGGTGTGCTGCTCTTCTGCTGTCATTTTTCAATCAGGTATGCATTTTTACGTATTAATATGAATAGTTTTATTATTATTATTATTATTATATACACTGTAGTAACAGAGGTACACTATGAATATAATTATGTTTTACAGAACATCATGGCAAGTCATCTTGACACTGAACTTCTCATAGTGGAAGTGGAAAACAGACCTACATTATGGGATACTTCATCAGAATAATTGAAGAACTTTTCTTCATCATCTTTCAGCTCAGAATATATCGTGTAGAATGCTCCTTGAAGGAGCCTAGAGCTGTTTATTGGGTGAGTCCACCATTTACGTTGTCTCTTCTTTTTTAACACCTTGTTCATTAAGTACACATAAATCACTCTCTTCTTTACGTCCTCCATCTCGAGCAAACACCGACGTCCGACAAACTGAGAGGTATTCTGTGCACTGCTGCATACGAACCGCGCGGGAAGAAACCGCTCGTGTGAAGACATGCCTCTTGTACACCCACCCGCGCGGCCGTACTACCGCGCGGGAAAAAACCGCTCGTGTGAAGACATGCCTCTTGTACACCCACCCGCGCGGCCGTACTACCGCGCGGGAAAAAAACGCTCGTGTGAAGCGAGCCTAAATTGGAATAAAACAAATGACGCGACCGCAAGCGGGTTAAAGTGAAGAAAAAAAAAAAATGTCGTCAGGAGAGAGCAGAATGAAAACAGAATTAAAAATTACGTTCTTGGGCTACCTTGTTTTCTTAGTCTTTTTTTTTTTTTTTTTACATATTTCATTTTCGTCAGCGTCCTCTTTCTCGCTTTTATTTTCGATTTCCCCCACTCTTTGAGTAGTTTGTCTTTGTTTCTCCCTCCCTTGTTCTTCCTTGTCCCTCTCTTCTTTTCTGCTTTTCCGTCGTTCTTGTTGAATATATTGCTCTTATTTTCCATGTCTCATACACCATCCTTCTCTCTTGTCCTCATCCTTTATCACCTCCACTTTATCTCAGTCTTTCCTACTCATTTATCTCGCCCTCTTCCTTGCCTTTCATTACGTTCTTCATTCTTGCTCCTTCGTTTGTGTTATCTTTGTTCTTTGTCTTCACCTTCTTCTTTCCTTCTCCACCCTTCTCGTTTGTATTTCCCTCCCTTCGATGCTTTCTTATCTCCTCCTCCTCCTCCTCCTCCTTCTAGCAAGCGAACACCAGCTGGGTTCTCAAGACAATAAGAACTAAACTGATGTTAATGGGGAGAGAGAGAGAGAGAGAGAGAGAGAGAGAGAGAGAGAGAGAGAGAGAGAGGTAATATTGTGCTTGGTAAAGATACTGAAAAAACAGTGGAACAAAATGACACTGCTTAAAAAAATAAAAGCAAATGATGGTAAATAAAGGCAGGGGTATATTTCAGTCAATCAATCAATCAATCAATTTCCTGTGACACCCCACGGGATGCATAGGGCCTCATTGAACTCTCTCCACCAATATTTGTCTCTTGCCATCTCCTTCAGGTCCCACCAACACTCCTCTCCTGCTTCCTTTTTCATTGTACTCAACCAGGTTTCCCTCGGCCTACCTCTACCTCTTCTTCTTCTAGCAGTCCATTCTGGCACTACCTTCTTTTCTGTATATGTGCCCCAGCCGCTTCCAGCGAGACAGTCTCACATATTCATTAACTGGTTCCACTCTCGTAATATCCCTTACTCTTGCATTTGTAACTCTGTCTTGCCACTTTACCCCAAGAATCCTTCTCATTATTTTATTCTCAAATCCCAACACTCTCTGATCTGTTGCAACTGCACTGCACCATGACTCATGCCCATAAATTAAAACTGGTCTAACCATGGACTTGTAAATTTTCACTTTAGTATGTACCGAAAGCATATTATTATTCCAAACCGACTTCAACATTCCAACAGCTCGCCAAGCCTGTCTAATCCTCTCCTCAGTTTCATTGTTTAATGATCCATTAGTTGATACAGTCGTTCCCAGATATTTAAAGTTTCCTACATTCTTCACCACATTATTCCCAATTACACAATCGATTTAGTTCTCTACGTTCATATTAATAATTTCAGTCTTTCCACAATTTATTACCAAGCCTACTTTTTCTCCTTCCTCCACCAGACAATCAAGCACCCTCTGCATCTCGTAAATACTTCCACAAATCAGTACAATATCAGCATAGTCCAAATCCATCAGCTTCTTATTTTCTTTCCAGTTAATTCCTGCACCTGTTCTCCTTACAACCTTTTTCATAACATAATCCATAACCAAAGCAAACAACAATGGCGAAAGAACTCCTTGAATCACTCCTGACCTAACTTCAAGTGGATCACTCAAAGAATCATCCACCATTACCTTACAAAAAGTACCTTCATGTAGGCTTCTAATAATATTTACAAACTTTTCTGGTATACCATAGAATTTCATAATTTTCAACATAGCTCCACGTGAAACACTATTAAACGCCTTTTCAAAATCCACAAAACACATACTAAGTGGCATTTTCATCTTATTAGCTTGTTGCATTAGATGCCTTACAATAACAATCAGATCATTACAACCTCGACCCTTGCTAAATCCCGCTTGTTCTTCTCTTAAAATTTTATCAATTACTGGCTCTATTCTCTTCAACAAGATTTTGGAAAAAGACTCTTGCAACTACAGGTGTCAAAGTTATCCCCCTCCAATTGCCACACACACTTAAATCTCCCTTTTTTGGTATTTTTATAATCACTCCATTTTTCCACTCTTCTGGAATTCCACCATTATCCCAAGCCACATTAAAAAGTTTCAAAAGCACATTCATCAACTCGTCATTTTCCACCTTAAGCATTTCAGGGAATATTCCATCCTCTCCTGGGGCCTTAAAATTCTTTAACTCCTTTATAGATTTTGCTATCTCTTCCAAAATTATATCCCCCGATTCTATCTGCAAATCTCTCTCGGCTGGCTATATGTCCTCTTCAGCTGGGATTGGTCTATTTAGAACAGATTCAAAGTGCTCTTTCCGCCTTCCTTTTATATCCAAATCTTTAGTCATTAAATTACCATTTCTATCTCGTACAGGTATTTCCTTCCTTCTCTTTTCAGTCCCAGTTAACTCCTTTATGGCCTGATACGCTGCACTTGTGCTCTGACCGTTATTTTTACTTAATTTCTGTCTCTGTTGCCTTTTCATCATATAGCCTCCTCTTATCACGTCTAAAGAGTCTTTTTACTTCAGAATATAAACTCCAGTACTTTGCTCTAAGTACTTCAACTACCTGGCCATCAACATGTTGTTCTTCACTTCTTAACTTAGCCTCTTTTCTTTTCTGAGTTGCATTCCATGTTTCATCTGACATCTACTTTTTCCTTCTCGCTTTTCCCTTTTTCTTAATAGTAACCTCAGCACTCTCATGCAAAACCTCTTTTGCCTCTCTCCACATTTGATTAATATCATTGTTTTCAGATCATTGTTTCAGTGACTGAAATGAAAAAGAGTAAAACATTTGAGTTACGTGAATAAATTAATCTCGTGATAGAAAGAATAAATAAAAAGGGTGGGGGGGTATCTTGCTGTAATGGATGCAGGAGAATGTTTATAAATCCTTTAACGAGAGAAAGACAATGGCTGTGGTCGGATCAGTGATTGGTGATGAGTAATGGTAGTAAGTTGTGATGAATGATGGTAGTGAGTAGTGATGAGTGAGTAATGGTAGTAAGTTGTGATGAGTGATGGTAGTGAGTAGTGATGAGTGATGGTAGTGTGTGGTGATGAGTGATGGTAGTGTGTGGTGACGAGTGATGGTAGTAAGTTGTGATGAGTGATGGTAGTGAGTAGTGATGAGTGATGGTCGTGAGAGGTGAGGAGTGATGGTAGTGTGTGGCGATGAGTGATGGTAGAGTGGCGGTGAGTGATGGTATTGAATGGTGATGTGTGATGGTATTGAGTGGTGATGAGTGATAGTAGAGTGGTGGTGAGTGATGGCAGTGAGTGATGATGAGCAATTATAATTAGTAGTAAGTGGTGATGATAGTAAGTGATGATGAGTGATTGTAGTGAGTAGTAAGTGGTGTTGAGAGCAAGTGGTGATGAGTGACAGCGGTGAGTGGAGATGAATGATGGTAGTAAGTGGTGCTGAGTGATGGTAGTGAGTTGTGCTGAGTTATGACAGTGAAGGTACTGACAGTGTTGACGGTGAGTGATAATGATGGTGGTGATGGAGAGTGCTGGTGATGAGTGGTAATGATTGAATTATGATTGAGTAATGAAGTGATGACAGTGGGTGTTGATAATGATGACAGTGAGTGGTGATGACAGTGAGTGGTGAAGACAGATGACATTCCTGATCTCGGTGGATTTCTCTAATGGTCTCAGTTGAATCCCAAAGTCCTACTCATCTCTCTCTCTCTCTCTCTCTCTCTCTCTCTCTTTCTCAGCTTCCAACACCCCATCCTTAGAAGAATATTATCGTCAAACTTTATCTAGAATATAAAGCTTGAATTGTCACGTCCATACGATAAAACACTATATTTTTTTCGTGAGTATGATATAACTACGGGGTCGTTTGGACTATGATAAAGTTAATAGTACCGGTACCAGTAGTCCCATTCCCCGGCTCCTATAATTCGGTAACATAGCTTGGTGTTATCTGTATATGAATAGACGATGGTTTCTTTGACTCACCCATCTGTATTAAATCGCATGTTGACAACGGGAATACGAGTAAAATGAGAAGGCTTGACCGTGAGGGACATAGGCCCGTATTCTCGTCCGGTAAGGAGGCTCCCTAACGCCTCTTCATAGCGATTTAATTTTAGATACTGCTGGTTAATATTGTTTCGTACGTTATGTATGTAAAGTGAAGCGATATGAGAAGAATTTACAATACACAGAAGAGGACAGTAAGGTGAAAAAGCAAAATAAATTGCTTAAGAAAAGGTGTTAGGGAGCTTCCTTAACCGACGTGACTACAAGCCTTAATGTCAGGTTTTAGCTTTTATATTTTTGCGACTAATTTTAAAATCTAGAATGGCATTATCATCTAGTTATTAAATGTCCTCTTTTTAATACTTTTCTTCGCCCATTTGCTGCTGATTGATACACATGGCTATCATAGTCAGGCAGAAGTCCTAGCTGTCAGTGTTTAAATCTAAGAAGTCCTAGCTGTTAGTGTTTAAATCTAAGAAGTCCTAGCTGTTAGTGTTTAAATCTAAGAAGTCCTAGCTGTTAGTGTTTAAATCTAAGAAGTCCTAGCTGTCAGTGTTTAAATCTAAGAAGTCCTAGCTGTTATTGTTTAAATCTAAGAAGTCCTAGCTGTCAGTGTTTAAATCTAAGAAGTCCTAGCTGTTAGTGTTTAAATCTAAGAAGTCCTAGCTGTCAGTGTTTAAATCTAAGAAGTCCTAGCTGTCAGTGTTTAAATCTAAGATGTCCTAGCTGTCAGTGTTTAAATCTAAGAAGTCCCAGCTGTCAGTGTTTAAATTTAAGAAGTCCTAGCTGTCAGTTGAAGAAGTCATCGCTGTCAGTTTAAAGAGTCCTAGCTCTCAGTTTAAGAAGTCCTAGGAGTCAGTGTTTAAATCTAAGAAGTTCTAGTAGTCAGTGGTTAAATCTAAAAGTCTTCGTTGTCAGTGGTTAAATCTGAGAAGTCCTAGCAGTCAGTGGTTAAATCTAAGAAGTCCTAGTAGTCAGTGTTTAAATCTGTGAAGTCCTAGCAGTCACTGTTTAAATCTAAGAGGTCCTAGCTGTCAGTTTAATAAGTCGTAGCTGTCGGTTTAAGAAGTCGTAGCTGTCCGAGTTGAAATCTAATTGGAGCACCCGTTATGCTGGTTTTGGTTCACCTGCGAAATCAACTTAAGGTACCTCATGATTATGTTATTCCCTTGAGAGAACTCTACCTCTAAAGTGTTAAAGGTATGGGCATTGAAAGGTGTAGCAAATTGTCAGTTTTATTTTTATTTCCCGAGTGACTGTGTAATTTGCCATAGCAATACTTTTTATTGTGAACTTTGTATGTGCAGACCCACAGTAGATGCTCAGTTTATTTATTTATTTATTTCCACGAAACAGTTATCGGATTGGGGGCCATTCCCTTATCTCCTCACCATTTCACTTCAAACATAGTACATTAAGCAAATATACACAGACACTTTTCTCTCCATATTATTATTATTATTATTATTTTTATTATTGTTATTATTATTATTGTTATTTTTCTTATACCTTATAAACATTTTATGCAATCAGTGGTCTGACCATGTAAACACAAACATTTTATATATGGTATTTCGTGAAGCGTGTGAATTGTGGAAACACGAATCCACAGAGTTTACCAACTTCTGCGAGGAGTTGGAGTTCAGGCAACTTTTTTGTGAGGACTATCCGTCATCCCCTTAGTAAAGTTAACAATCTTTAATTAGTGAATTGTATCTGTTATAGTGTAGTTAGACGTAATTATGTAAATCAGCCTGTCAGTTATAATCAGAGGGATAACAGGGGCTTCTGTGAATTTCGTCTGATTAATTAACCGATATTAGGAACAGCATCAACCACCAGAAGTTATTTCCTAGAAGACCTAAGGCCATGGCTACACGATCAGTTTTCAGTGTCAGTTTCCGAGCATGGTATCGAAGTTTTGCTGGAGTAGTGACCGTGTAGACAAACCAACTGAACCACCTACATTTCCTTGGCGGTGCACATGCTGGAGCTGAACGGTTGGGTGGACACCAGCGTGGATCCCTCCCACACCACGTCCGCACAGCAGTCACTAAGCGAAGATGGACAATATTTCATCGCCTGCAACACCATTTGAGTGGCCAAAGGCTGTAACATTGCAACTTATAGAACTGTACAAAGACCGGCCATGTTTGTGGCAGGTCAAGAGTGACAGTTACAAAAACCATGGTGAGAAACATATGGCATATATGGAATTGCTTTCTCACATGAAAGAAGATCTACCACTGTGCATGCTAGAAACAGTTAAAAAGAAGTGGAATACATTACGTAGTCAGTACCAAAAGGAAATTAAATTAGTGGCCTGGTGCAGGTGCTGACGAACTGTATATGCCGAGGCTCTGGTGCTTTAACCAACTCCGATTTCTGGATGAAGGAGAAACACAGAGGGCGGCCACATCAAGCATGCATCCTGATGAGGTGGTAAGCATGAATTTAACTCTTTCTTATGTAGGCTGAGTGTAATCCCAAAGTTTAGCAGCCAGACGATGCTCTACGAATTTTATACTATACCCGGGACACTCACCGTTAACCCAGAAGCCCCCCCCCCCCGCCGCTCTCCAAGAGGTAATCCCTGCCTCCTACATTGTGTTTATTACGTGAAGGGGGCGGGGCGTCTGGATTAAGGAGTATAGTAGTAACTGAAAGAGGTAATGAAACATGTCCCTCAGTACGTGTATACTGTTTTATTATATTATCCTTACAACAAACATGAACCAACACCAAATATTATTACGTACCTACAGTACAGAATAATGTAGACCCATGCGCATGACGAGTACCCGTTATTCCATAATACCCTACCCGATGAATGAGAAACCACAGTTTCTACAGCACCCAGACAAAAACAAGAGGTGACGAACGTACTGTACGTCCTTCTGCCCGGGAGGTGATTGCTGGTACCCCAGAAGCTGACTTTGTTAGATTTAAATGTATGATTACAGATATAACTAATGATAATTATATCGAAATTTGCATATCCTGCTACAAAGATACGTAAATAATCTAAATGTAACTAATAACACAATCAACAGGATATGGGATGCAACAACTACCATCACAGTGAGCTCCCGACCACAAAGATATAAGTACAGTACATTACGGTCAGTTTCTGTGCACAGAGGCGAGTGACAAACCGTTTTTGTCTTTCGGACTTTCCCAATAAGGCGACAATTGCTTGTCCTCCTCATCTCCGTGTACCAGGAATTACTGACCTGTGCCCGTATTAATAAAAACTCCTAGGAGTAAAAAGTTCCTCTCAAAGTGAAATTTGGCTCCTAACTTCTAGAAGTACTCCTAAAAGTTACTTTCAACTCCTAAGTTCACTCGTAAAATCGCTAAAAATTAAAAGTCCTCCACAAGGACTTTTAAGGAGTTAGGAGGGCTTTTAGTGACTGTAATCACAGTAGCTGCGTCCCTCAAACACCAAGAGACAAGACAACATAGACCATGGCTGACCGACACCACCCACCACGAAAAAATTTTCGAGCTCGGAAGGATACATTCATGGAATATGATGATCAAGAACTTGTAAGAAGGTACCGTGTCGATCGTGAGGGCATTCTGTTTATTACTGATTTAGTAAAAGATGTACTGGAAAGGCCCACACATCGAAACCATCCTCTCACACCCGAGATGAAAGTGTTGACACTGTTAAGGTCCTTGCAACTGGAAAAATGCAGCAGTGTAACTGTGATGACTTTGGACCATCGCAGCCATCAGTGAGCAATGTGATAACGGAAACACTCTATGCTCTAACTGCTCCACACATTGTTAAGAGGTTTGTGAAGGTCCCTCGTAAACTTAAAGAACTACAAAGAACTGAAAGAAAATTCAGGCGAAATGCTGACTTTCCTGGGATAGCTGGTGTGATTGATGGGACTCACATACGAATTGTGGCACCAAACCAGTATGAAGAAGTGTATGTGAATAGGAAAAATTACCACGGTCAGCTGACCACACGATGTGTTTACATTTTATCCATTTTATCGACATTCATAAAGAATCACAATATATGATCAAATAGATGTTGTTTCTATATATAAAAACTAATTTTTCATTTTTAAACTACTTACTGATACTCTAAGGCTTTCTAATGGTAATTTATTAAATATATTAAGCAGAGATTCTTTGTGTTGGCAACACTTCATGGTAGTAACGAAATTACTACTACGAGTCCTCCTAGGAGGAACTTTTAGAAGCAACTCTCAGCTACAACCACTTTTAGTAGTAATTTTAGGAGTACTCCTAGAAGTTTTTATTAATACCGGCCCTGACCTACATCCGTCATCACTTGTTGGGCCACATTGTAGCCTAGTAATTTCTATTTAACGTTCCTAATCGCGTTGCCAAGGCAGTGCACCCTCCTGGTTAAAGTATTTTTTGTACTCGTCTCTAATCACTTTAGCATTATTGCATGCGTTCTTGTCACTGTCATGGCAAACACTGAGGAACTGTGCATCTAGGCCAGCGACACTCGGAGATGATGTATCCCCCACATCCGGTGCAACTCTGGTGCACAGGATGCCTCCTCAACATATTGTGCAGGACAGTACAGGCAAGAACAACCTTGACAACTTTACCTGGGTTTAGCTCAATAGGTTTAACAAAAATTCTAAGCCTACTGGCAGGAATGCCAAATGCACTGTCTACAGTACGTCTAGCTCGTGACAGTCCCTATGAAAACACTTTTTCTTGCACATCCTCACCTCGGTAACTATAAGGTTTCATTATGTAGGGTTTTAACAGGAAAGCTTCATCTGCCACCATGACATGGGGAACGGGTATTTCGCCTCCAGGCAACGTTGTATCCTCTGGAAGCCCTGCTTCACCTGACTCTAGATAATGCTGCAATTTAGATTGGTTCCAAACACACCCATCTGCAATGCGTCCATTGATGCCTATGTCATCTTACACAAATTCATAGTTTGCATCAACTAGAGCCATTAAAACAATGCTGTGGGTTGCCTTATAGTTATAATAGTAGCAGATCTTCTGGGGGCTTTAATTAGGATGTGCTTTCCATCAAATGCTCCTAAACATTTTGGGAAATGCCATTTCTCTTCAAACTGTGAGGCAATCCTCTTCCATTCCTCTGGCCTAGACGGCATCTGGAAAGAGTGAAACCTGTCAATAATGAATACCGGTCTACACTCGTGGACTAATGTCTTTACCTGAAATGTGGCGAAGACTTGTGAGAAACAACTCGCAAAACACTGATAAAGTTCCACAACTGTTCGCTGAAGGAAGATCAAGACATAAGTCTGCGACTGTACACGAACGTACTTCCAGTTATTTAAAATAATTCACTCACGCATGAGCACAGATCACTTGCGCCTTAGTATAACACACACACACACACACACACACACACACACACACACACACACACACACACACACACACACACACACACACACACACACACACACACACACACACACACACACACACACACACACACACACACACACACACACATACACACACACACACACACACACACACACACACACACACACACACACACACACACACACACACACACACACACACACACACACACACACACACACACACACACACACACACACACACACACACACACACACACACACACACACACACACACACACACACACACACACACACACACACACACACACACACACACACACACACACACACACACACACACACACACACACACACACACACACACACACACACACACACACACACACACACACACACACACACACACACACACACACACACACACACACACACACACACACACACACACACACACACACACACACACACACACACACACACACACACACACACACACACACACACACACACACACACACACACACACACACACACACACACACACACACACACACACACACACACACACACACACACACACACACACACACACACACACACACACACACACACACACACACACACACACACACACACACACACACACACACACACACACACACACACACACACACACACACACACACACACACACACACACACACACACACACACACACACACACACACACACACACACACACACACACACACACACACACACACACACACACACACACACACACACACACACACACACACACACACACACACACACACACACACACACACACACACACACACACACACACACACACACACACACACACACACACACACACACACACACACACACACACACACACACACACACACACACACACACACACACCAAAGTACTGACCAAATCGATTAAATACTGTATGCTGTTCAGCATGATATTTCGCTGTGAACAATTGCTTTAGTTGAGTAATATATTGTCGAATTAATTAATTATGTAAAACCATCACGTGATATCCATATAGTCTTTCATTTGCATATTTAACATAATATGTTGCTTTTCTCTACCCATGCTTATAGACATTGTTCTCTATAACCAATGGTATGCTGTGTGGAAATGCAATGCTGCATTATATAACCCTTACAGAATGTTGAGTGCACAGCAAACGACTGTGACGCACCGGACATGAGCGGCGAACCTTTGCCAGGGCCCTCAACAGCAGCATGTGAATGGCTTTCACCGCCGAAGAAACAGCAGACAAGAGACCCAGTGCAGAGGACCATGGACTATGCAATAAACGAATTGCAGTCAATGCCACCAACCTCAGCCACCATCAATGACGATGCCAGTTGCATGGGTACATTAGTTGAAAATGAACTCCGTACTATGGATCAACGGCAGCGTGTTATTGCCAAATAATTGATAACAGTTGTCCTGTTTTATGGTAATATGCAGATGCTTTGCAGTGCGTCCCACATCGTATACAGGCAGCATGAGCAGCCGAGTTGTAACACATCCAACCAGGAATTATGCTATACCACAAGCATGTATGACGATCATTCTTGTACATAGAAGGATAGCATGGGGTAGTGGCACAGGGATGAGGGGTGGGGTAATGGGGAATTGGTTGAGGGTACAAGAGGAAGGGGGTGAGGGTATTGAGGGATGGAATACGGTAAAGGGTAGTGCCAGCAGGGGTATATAGATGTAGGTCTTGTGGGTGAATGGCTCACAGGTAGTGGGGGTACGAATTGTTGCTAATAGGACTAGGGCTGAAAGGTACTCAACTAGTGTTATGTGTCATTGGTTTACCCGCATTATGTCTGTGTAACAATGGTTGACCAAGTATATTCGTAATTCTGATATTAATAACCTTGTACTCACACGTAAACCGTGTACGTAGTTATGCCAATGGCACCGTTATGTAATCTACTGCACCTGTATGATTATGCACTTCATTAAAACCATGCAAATGCATAGCAACGTTATGCTGTTATTTTAATGTCCTTGCTGTGTAGCATAAACTATAGAATACTGTACACTGTATAAATACATAGTCACATACATTGAAACATACTATACATACACCCAAACACACGCACTGCCTCATTTTACGTGGTTGTATGACTAAAAGGTAATTATGGACACAGGACAAGGACGTACAATCGCTCCAAAAAATATCTGTGCACACTGTACATTTTAAAATGTGCGACGATACATATTGGTAGTATCAAACTGTTGCAGCCGCATAACGTGTACTGTTTCCGAAGTCGTCATTCACTCCCTGCACTGATGCTATTTGATGCGAGTGTACCTTCAGGTACTCATTCCTTAGGACACTGTATATGGCATCACAGGTCTCAGGAATAATCTGTGCATGGGAATTCCGTGATATGCGTGATGTGTACTCTAGGCTTCTGTAGCTTACACCTAAGGCCAAATATCTAAGGGTTACCTCAAGTCGTTTTACTGCACTTACTGACTCTCTCTCATATATGTATCAATCTTTTATATAAATAGACGCACTTTTTCCATTAATGTCTGGTACAAGTCAGGAATCATGCGTATGTACCGCAGAAACTCTTCGACCTCCATGCTCATCTCATTCACGATAGTACCTCGTTCTTTGTCTTTCAGCAAACATTTAACCCATTTACTACGTTTTTCCTTGCAATCTTTTCTCCTTTTCATGATTATACTGGCTGTCAAAACACACAGAAGTGCAGCTCTCCTTCTTCGGAGTGTGGATATCGTAGGAGCAATGACTGCTGTTCCGGGTTGCCTCACACACACTGACCGGTTCGTTGGTGTGCACGCTTCGTGTGGACGCCTTGTCCACACACCAGTCGTCAGCACCACGCTTGGACCCCTATGGTTTGCTCGTGAACCGAAACGTGCTTCGCAACTGACACTGAAAACTCATCGTGTAGCCACGGCCTAAGATATGGCTGATAATAATGTAATAGCGTGCTACTGGCATTCACTCCTTCACTACGACACTGTCTACGAGGGATAATGTAGTAGAGAGAAAGAGGAATAGTGGCTTTCCTATCCTATGCCTTTCCACTTTATCCATTGCCTTACTTTTGTCCACTGTATCCACTAGTCCCTTTCCATGTGCCCCAGAAGCTTGAGTTTAGTGTTATATGGAAGCTTAACGAATCCTACTGGAGTAAGAGTTAATGTGGATATACATGGCAATGAAGAAAGGCAGAAAGGGAGAAATGAAAGGAATAGAAAGTGATGAAACTGTGAAGGGAACAATAAGAAAGGCATGTGATTAAAGAGAAGAAAGTGAAATGAAAAATTTGAGTGGGAATATGAGAGGGTAATGAAATGAGGAGAGGGAGATGAAAGGAAGAAAATATGAAAAAGAAGGAATCAAGAGTGAAAAGAGATGAGTGAAATGTGAGAGCGTCTGAGTAATAAGAATGATAATGAGATTCACGAGGAAGATAATGAGAGGAGACTTTGAGAAGAGTATGGGAGAGAAAAAAGGGGGAATGGTTTTAAGGAAGAAGAAGAGAAAAAAAAGCATTATCGGCATATTCATTTCTCTTCCTTATGGCTTCACTACTTCCTTATAAAACCACCACCACATTTATTACCATATGAATTTTCGTGGTGTACAAAACAGATGATGGATGTTAGTGCCAAAGCGTTAAGGGACGTGTAGGTGTCGCTGGGGATCAGTCCTTTGGTTGTGTGTCGTGGCTGGCCTAATGGACCTCGGCAATGGACTTTGTAGCCTATGTCCAGAATCTGATGCTTGAAAAAATATGGTTAGTAATAAAATGAAAAAGACGTCCTGTTACTGAAACACTGATTGGTGAAATGTAGCCTTCATTAATCCTTTCACTACTAAAGATCCCAAGTGGCAATAGAATCGTCTGGCAGTAGCAAGATTAAAAAGAAATCTCAGTTGATTTACAGGAAGTAATGGGGACAGTTTCTAACCCTCTCACTATCATAGACTCTCCTTAATTGAATAAAATAATTAGAGAGTAGCAGTGTAGAATTTGTGTCATCATAGTGGTGTTGTGTAGGTTTTGTCTTGACGTTTATTTCATGCAGTGACCAGCGCGAGTCGGCACGAAATACTAGTTTTTTTTTTATTTTTTTTTATTTTTTATCGAGGCGAAGATGCACTTGAAAGATTGGTGATTATTGGCGGAATGCAACATTACTTCATAATCTAGCATTATTAACTGACAACAAATATCTGGGAGGGAAATTTGGGTTAGTAAATATTTTTTGGACATGTTGCATTCATCCAATGATCACGTACCTGTCAAGTGCATCTTCGCCTAAAAAAAAAAAAAAAAAAAAAAAAAAAAAAAAAAATGAGTATAGTTACCAGTTGAGTCTATAGTGTTTTGTAGCTTGACCCAGGTTTTCGTCCTTTTTTGGCTTATTCCACGTAGTTCAGTGACAGAAGAAGACAGCGCTACAGCTCTATATCCTTCTCATTGCACTACATCGTAACTAGCACCATATTTGAGTGTCAGTTTATTGCTACAACTCTGCATAGAGGATGGACATATGGCAATTTTACTGCAAGTCAGAGTAAGAATAGTATAGTTGTCAACATTTGGTAACGAAGTCATCTTTCATCTAGCTATGTCAGTCTGTTACACAGTTACCGGTATTCTCTGTATCTGATGAATACTTTTTTCACCCCTTCACGTCGGGGACAAGGATGCCATCTTGTGGTGGCATCAGTATAACAGGGCAGCTCCACTACCCGGCTATACAAACGCCTGTCAACTTCTTCCTTATCCCCCAAAAGGAGGAGGTTAAGTCTGCAGTCTACCGGGTTCACGTTCACACATTTTTTTTTAGAATGGTCTTGCTGTCTTCAGACGGTTTTATTCACCCCAGGGATAGGAATTAGCTGGCGAAGGGATTATCATCTTCGCCAAGGAGGTTATGTTTTATCCTGCGTTGGTTTTTTTGTTTGCCTGTTTAACTCCTCCTCCTCTTCCTCCTCGTTACTGTTCTTCCTCGTTTTCTCATTCTGGTTAGCATCTCCTGACGCGTTTCCCCTTCTCATTAATTCATCCATCCCTCCGCAGTCTGTCTTGTAACTGGTCTCTGTCTGTCTGTCTGTCTGTCTGTCTCTCTCTCTCTCTCTCTCTCTCTCTCTCTCTTTCAGAAGGAAAGAATGATTATCTAAGGCTGAGAGAGAGAGAGAGAGAGAGAGAGAGAGAGAGAGAGAGAGAGAGAGAGAGAGAGAGCAAAATAAGGGTAAATGGCGTATGGCGTGAGAGTAAGCTGACCGATTTAGACTACTGTTCTTGTTGGTTAAAGAAACTCATTACCACCTTGGCTTAGTGACATTATATTCTTATTACACTTAATATTCTCTTGTCTGTTATTAATGCCATTGTAATACCGATATTCATTCCATGAATATCATTATTAGTACACCACATAGGCAAGCATAATAAGTTATATTCTTTTTACGCTAAGTTCGTCCAGATTTTCATCCTTTTGCAGGTTATTTCACGCAGTTCAGCGGCTGAATAACACAACGCTACGAACCTACTCCCTGTCCATAGCACTTCAACGTGATTAGCATCAAATTCTATTGTTTATCTGTTGCTCCAACTCAGCATTCAAGATAGAGAGATGACAATTTTAGGCCAAGTTAAAGTAAAAACCGTGTAGTAGAGAAGAGTTGGTTGGTTGTTTCTTTAGCTGTTAACAATACGAGCCTGGTCCAAATGTGGGGACGTATTCTAGGTGACATAGGAGACTTTGTAGCACCTCTTACTCAGCGATTTATTTGTTTATTTATTTTCTTTATTACACATAACTTTCCCATATTTGTATCGTTTCATTATTTCCAGTAGTTTGCATCAGTAACTTATAAGTGTACGGTGAAGTGTAATGTGCAGAATAAATCAGTGAGGAATTTGTGTTACGGAATCTTCAGAGCGACGTGGAATGTAAATCACAACCAACACTTTTCAAGGTAGTGTTCCTTTTTCAGGACAGATTGAATAGATGGTAAGATTTATTACCTATCAGAGCATGATAATTGGGAGTAAACCCGCGGGTGTAGAGGAAGTAATGAGGGAATCAGGTGAGAGAGTGGATCATCATCATCCGGACCTCCTTTCCCACCCAAGGGCAGGGTGAGAGAGTGGAAAAGGAGTGATAAGCTAAAATGGCGCATAAATACGTAGACGTGGAGGTGAATCAGGAAGAAAGATTGGAGAAGTATGATGAGAAAATTAGTGGAAAAAAAGTGATAAGCTAACATAAAGACACCAAATATGATAACTGAAAAGGAAATATTAAGATCGTTAGAGTGATTATAGGTAACAGATAATGGCAAAAACAATATGACACTGAAAAACCAGTACAGTTAATTAATAAAACAAAATTTAAAAGGATAGAACGATAGGGGAAAGTAGAGGCATTGGAAGTAACAAAGAAAATTACACTGAGGACAGACTATTATCATTAAGAAAGGAGATGGAAAGATAAGAATTACTTATATTATATAATGCAAGAAGAAAATGCAGTAGGAAAAAAAGTATCTAATAACCCAAATTGCTGGACATCAAAGGGAGAATCATTAAGTGGGGAAGAGGAGGTTTAAGTCTGGGGTGGGGGCTTAATTATGGGGTGGGGGTGGGGGAGTATGGGGAAGTTAGAGAGGGAGGGAATGTGGGTAGAGATGGGAGAGGGGGATAGGGAGTTGACTTGGATTAGTAGAGAGAGAGAGAGAGGAAATATTAATGCCAGTAAAGAAGATGGAGGTGAGAGGGAAGTGATGGAAAGATGAAAAAGGCAGGGCAGTCGGGAGGGAGATGGGGAGGAGGAGCCGATGAGGTGAGGGAAGGGAGAGAGGAGGAGAGGAAACAGATATCAGTGAGTAAAGGGAGGGGAGGGAGGGGAAGAGGGAGGATGAGGGGAAAGGGGGGAGGAGAAGGGAGAGGAGAGGAGAGGATGGAGGGAAGGGGGAGGTAATAGAAAGAGGGGAAGGAGGATGGTAATGAGGGGGGTAGGAGAGGAGGAGGAGGAAAGGGGGACGGTGGAGGTGAAGGATACAGAGGAGGATGTGAGTGGATGAAGGTAAGCAGTGTAATTAGAAAGATGGAGGAGGAGGTGGTGGTAGAGAGGGAAATAGAGTTGGAGTGGGAGGTGGACTTTGAGTGATAGGTGGACTTTAATTGGGAGATGGACTTGGAGTGGGAGGTGGAGTTGGAGTGGGAGGTGGAGTTAGTGGGGGAGATGAATGATACAGGGAGCGATTTCGGACAGACAAAAGGGAATGGATTCCGAGGGGAGGAGCTAACAGAGAAAGGAAAGGAGGAGGTGGAGGTAGAGAGCGAATGAGGGGAAGAGGCAGGGAAGGGAGGGGGAGAGAATAGGCAACGGAGAGGGGAAAGTCTTCCTAGATAGAAAGGGGGGGGGAGTAACTGATGAGTAGAGAGGGTGAGGGGAAATAGAAGGGGAGGAGACAGAGAAGGTATGAGAGGAGGAAAGAGGAAGTGGGAGAGTAGAAAGAGGGAAAGGAAAAGGTGAAAGGAGTCAGAGATGATGAATGGAGAGAGTATGAGAGAAAAGACAGGGAGAACGAAAAGTTGGAGGAGGAGGAAGAGAAGGGGGATTACACAGGATTACACAGGAAAGCAAACAGCAACAGACCTTATGGTCCTTTCGAGGCTGCTTGTTAGAGAAAACTATGACTACAAGATCTAACTCTACATGTTGAAGGATAAGGATAGGAAAGCAAGAAGGCTCCCCCCACCACCAAACCCTCCAGGAAAAAGTGAGAAAAACCACCATGCAGCATGGAAAAACTGACATGGAAATTTTATAGGAAACACTGGAAAGGAAAGGTCACATTCTATAATACTTTAGCTATAAGCTACCCGATAGAGTAACCTGAAAGAGAAAGTAAACTAATAAAATAATAGTTACGGCATGACATTATAAACCAGTTACATTGAGTTAATGGGAAGTCTGTGGACATAACGTGAAAGCTACACACTGCACAGTGTGGATGTTTAGGAGTGGTGCAGCAGCCTTGCCTGGCGCTTTTAAGGTAGGCAGCAGTCAATCAGGCCCTAGCTCCGTTTGCTCCACTGAGACAAGGAACTCTCCCATGTGGGACAAGTACACAAGTTTCATCCTGAAGCAGTGACCCCTGGTACATTAAAAAAATCCCGATGGTGGTCACTTGACTAACAGGGACCCTCAGTGATCCACAGCCCATCACAGGTCAAAAGTAAGAGTAGTGACCGTTAACTCAGGGTTATCTGTGCAGCTCCTAATCTGTGCTAATATTGCTTTCTTTGCGCAGGGGAGACTGAAAAGTATATAGGACGGGTGTCTTAGATAAAAGGGGACTGCACAGTGCACAGTGTGGATGTGCAATGCACAGAGTGGATGTTTAGGGGTGGTGCGGCAACCTTCCCTGGCGCTTTTTAGGTAGGCAGCAGTCAATCAGGCAATAGCTCCGTTCACTCCACTGAGACAAGGAACTCTCCCATGTGGGACAGTACACAAGTTTCATCCTGAAGCAGTGACCCCTGGTACATTAAAAAAATCCCGATGGTGGTCACTTGACTAACAGGGACCCTCAGTGATCCACAGCCCATCACAGGTCGAAAGTAAGAGTAGTGACCGTTAACTCAGGGTTATCTGTGCAGATCCTAATCTGTGCTTATATTGCTTTGTTTGCACCGAATAAATTGAAAATGTATAATATCGTGACACAACACTATGTACGGGTACATTGTTTACGGGGTGTCTTGTAGACTAAGGGGGCATGAACTTACATGTACCGTAGCTATAAAAGCAAGTTATTCGGACAGAAAAAGAGTCAGCTGAGGATTTTCGTGCAAATACTTGTCTAATTTGTTTTTGAATGCCTCAGTTGAGATACTGTTCACGGTATCTGAGGGTAATCTGTTCCAGATATTTACAACTCTGTTAAAGAAGAAGTATTTTGCTTCGTGGGATTGGAATCGTTTTCCCATGATTTTGCAGCCATTACTTCTGGTTTGACTCGACCGGTCTATATCAAAATATTTATTCATGTCTAAGTTGTCATATCCCTTCATGATTTTGAAAACTTCAATAAGGTCCCCTCTTAACCTGCGCTTCGTTAGGCTAAATAATTTAAGTTCTTCAAGGCGTTCCTCATATGGTTTGTTTCTAAGTCGTGGTACCATTTTTGTGATTCTTCGCTGAATTTTCTCTAATTTTTCAATGTCCTTTCTGTAGTACGGAGACCAGAATTGCACACAATACTCAAGATGAGGGCGCACTAGCGAGTTGTACAAGGCAAGTATGACTTTTTCCGATTTAAACTCGAAAGTTCTTCCAATAAAACCCACTAGCTTGTTTGCAATTTTTACCGCATCAGTACACTGCTTGCTTGGTTTTAGGTCTTTTGATATTATCACACCAAGATCCTTTTCACTGTCTGTACTTGATAACTGAATATTGTTCATTTTGTAATTTGCATGGACATTGTTACTTCCAATATGAAGTACTTTACATTTTTCTGTGTTGAATTTCATTTGCCATTTTTCTGCCCAGCTTGCTAAAGTATTAAGGTCATTTTGTAACTGCTGCCACTGTAATTTTGAAGTGACTTTACTGGTTATTTTAGTATCATCTGCAAATTTGGATACTTTACAATTTAGACCCTCATCAATGTCATTTATATAGATAATAAAAAGTATCGGTCCAAGTACTGAGCCTTGGGGAACGCCGCTGATCACATTACGCCATTTGGATTCCTTTCCGTTTATCACAACTCGCTGTTTTCGGTCTGACAGCCAGTCTTGTAACCATTTTAGCGTCTTTCCTTTTATTCCATGTGCTTCTATTTTTCTCATGAGACGCTTGTGAGGGACAGTGTCAAATGCTTTCTGAAAGTCGAGGTAAATTATATCTACTGCTCTTGAGTCATCGTATGATTTGTAAACATCATGGAAGAAGTCCAGTAGGTTAGTTAAGCATGAACGACGATGTCTGAATCCATGTTGCGAGTCTTTAATTATATTATTTTCTTCTAGATAATTAACTATTTTATCTCTTATGATTTTTTCCATTAACTTGCACACTACTGATGTTAAGCTGATTGGTCTGTAATTTCCTGGGTGCGACTCATTTCCTTTTTTGAAAATTGGTGTTACATTTGCTAGTTTCCATTCGCGTGGAACTTTCCCAGTACTTAATGATTTATTGAATAAGACAGAGAGTGGCAGCAGTAACTCATGTTTTGCTTCTTTGAGAATTCTCGGTGATATTTTATTGGGGCCAGGGGTTTTGTTTATGTCCGTACTATTTATGGCTGAAAGGATATCATTATTATGGCTAGCATAGTTACTAAGGACTGTGCTATTTGCTTGGTTTGTGGGTAACAGTAGGTTTCTGGTGGTGTTTTCTACTGTAAAAACAGACGCAAAGTAATCGTTAAGAATGTTTGCCATTTCGACCTCATTTTCAGTGTGTCTGCCATTGTTTGTTTCTAGAGGACCTATTGATGTAGTCATAACCTTTTTCTTTCTAATGTAACTGTAAAATTCTTTAGGATTTGATTTGCACGTATTAGCAATGTGGATCTCCAGTGCTCTTTTGCTTTGTTTAATAAGTCTTTTCGATGTGCGGCGTAGATTATCGTATTGTAATTTATCATCATTATTTTGTGTAGCTTTATATTTATGGTATGCCTGTTTTTGGCTATTAAGTTACTTTTTATTTCACTGGACCACCACTTTGGTTTACTATTTCCAGCTGGACGTCTGTTACGTAGTGGCACACATGACTTTACCACTTCATTAAATTTTTCGGTGAATATTTCCCATGCTTGGTTTATGTCATCGGTTTCAGACATTTGATTCCAATCTGCAGTTGCAAGTAGCGCTCTGAGCCTGTTGAAATTAGCTCTACGATAATCTGGGACCTTTTCTTTGCTCTCCGTTTCTTTTACTTTTTCAGTAGTAATATTAAACTGTATAGTTCGATGATCACTGGAACTAAACTCAGGTCCTATTTCAACGTTGTTGACTAGGTTATCATTTGTAGTCAAGATGATGTCTAGGATATTGTTTCCTCTCGTTGGGTATTCTACGTGTTGGGAAAGGGCGCTTTCCTGAAGATTCGTATAAAGCTCTTGTCCTGAGTGTGCCATCAGTGGTTCACCCCACTTTGTTACCGGTAGATTAAAGTCTCCAAAAATTACGCTATCCTCTTGACAACAAATTTCCGCAATTTGATCATAAAGTTTTTCATCTGTCTCAGTTGACTGTGCTGGCGGACGATAGATGAGACATATATTTATTTTGTGTGAATTAATACTTAGCTGAACATAACTGGCATCTATGTTGGTAATACTGGGTTTGGATAGCACAAGGGGATGGAGACTAGTTTTCACATATAGTAAAACACCGCCACCCGCTCGATGTGGTCGCTCACAGCTGAAAATATTGTACCCTGTTAGTGAGTATTCCGCTAGAAAGTCACGGTCAGATGTGTTAATCCAGGACTCTGTGATGCCAATGATGTCATAATTTTCTAGGTAAATTAGAGATTCTAAATCCTCAAACTTGTTACGTAGACTACGTGCGTTAGCATAGCAGACTCTAATTCCGTTCCAAACAGTTGGTGATCTGACTTTGTGGGTATTTACGTTAAGGTTACTGTTCCTGGACGTGCCACGTTTTTTGATCTGAAGAGGGCAACTTTATCGTGTAGAAGTCTACCTAGCCGTGCCGCTCCTACTGAGTTCAAATGGAGACCATCTTTCTGGAATAGAGTATGTTGCTCATAAAACTGGTCCCACAGATTGACAAAGTCGACTCCCTCTTGCGTGCAGAGAGATTTGAGCCGAGGAGGAAGAGGAGGGGGTGGTGGTGGTGATGGAGGTGGAATTGGAGGTGGAGATGGAGGTGGAGGCGGAGAGGGAAAGGAGGGATAAACTTGAGAGAGGTCCAGAAAAAGAGGAGGAGTAGGAGGATGGGGTGTGGAGGGAGGCGAAGGAAACAGTGAATAGAAAAGAGAAGAGGGATAGTGAGAGAAACAGTGACAAAAAGAGGAGAGGGAAAGCGGATTAGGAAGTCATAATATTTATGGCCCAAGTATTTCCTCTTAGTCCCCCTCTGGCCAGGTTGTGCCATAGGGTCTGTTAGGAAACTTACTCGTACGGGCCAACTCCCACTGCCACAGATCTGTGGCACTTTCACTCTGGCACTCTTGGGACTCTCAGGTGAATAATATCGTCGGGTGTTTGTTAGAATTGACTACTAGAGTTACACAGACCTTCAGGGGGTTAATATTGATGATATTAACATTTAGGCTCCACAGATCCATTCTCAGTTGAGGAGAAAATAAAAATATGTTTTGCGTTAGCTAGGACAAAAAACTACAATTGTCCCAACCATGTGTGAGAAGATTATTTGCCTTGTACACACACACACACACACACACACACACACACACACACACACACACACACACACACACACACACACACACACACACATTTTTCGCTGTTTTATGCAGTGTTTTCGTGTTTTTTCCCTTATGGTCTTTTCTTTTTCTCCTTCCATTTGTATTACACACTTCCTCAGTTGTATCTTGAGTTTCTTAATGGCTTCCTTGTAATTTTTACTCTGTTTCTTCGTCTCCCTTGTTCCCTCTTTCCACTTTTCATATCACTTCTATTCACCTTTGTCTTGCATGTCATTTGTCGCTTTACTTCTTTCTTTCTTCCTGTTGCCCCTTTCACTTTTATCATCACCTTTTCTCACTTACAGATTTTCCTTTCTCTTCCTTTCATCCTCTCCGTCTCTCCCTCCGTTAGATTTTTTTTCTCCTCCACTTATTATACTACTTGTTTCTCTTCCAATCTTCGTCCTTCCTTTCCTTTTACAGTAAATTTTTCTTCCTTTGAATCCATCTTTCCCTTCTTCCCTCCCTCCATCCCTGGTATCACGCTTCTTTGGTGTCTCGCTTCCATCTTTTTCACCAACTCTCACTTTCCTTTCTCTTTCTTTCCCTCTCTTTCATCAGCCGTAGATAATCCTTCTTTCCTTCAGTTTCTCTGCCTCTTTACCTCCCTTCCCACACTTCCTTGTTCCATCAGTAACCCATCTTTTCCTCGTTCCCTCCCTCCCTGGTTTCCTTCATTTTAATATCTCCTCTCCTCCATGCATTTCTTTTTCTCATGACCTTCCCTTCCACTCTAATTTAAATACCCCGTCTTCTCTCCCTCCATCCATCACAATTCCTCCTATATTCCTCCTTTTATTTCCGCCCCCTCCCTCCCGCCTTACTTCGTCCTATCTCCCTCCATTTCATTCTCTCCTGTCTGGCTTGTTCGCCTTTGTGACGACAGAAGGGGATTGTCTTTTTTCTCCAGCTCTTCAGTAGAAACTTGTTCTCTTGCTAGTCACAGATTGCTAGCGGAGGAAAGGGCGATAGTGGTCAGTTAGAGAGAGAGAGAGAGAAAGAGAGAGAGAGAGAGAGAATTTGATATTTTTTGCGTGGATAATTGTTTACATTAGATAGTTAAGTGTACATGTTTATTAATAGTCCCAAAGATATTAAGAAAAGTTACATAAGTTGTTCTTGGAGGTAGCGTGTGGTTTGTAAAATTTGTTCAAATATAGATTGAAATGGGAATGAATGTAGACAGCTGCGATGATGCTTGTGGTGATGAGTTGTGGTGGTCCTGTTGGTGTGGTTGCTGTGGTGGTAGTGACTGTTATTGTTGTGGTGGTGGTGGTGGCGGCGGGGGGGTTATGCTGTTGAAGATGGCGGTTGTTTGTGGTTATTGCTGCAGTTGTTTTGGTTTTTGTTGATACTGATGTTGTTATTGTTGTTTTTGTTGTTGTGGTGGTGGTGAGAGTGGTGGTAGTAGTTTTGGTCGTGGCTGAAGTTACTTAGAACTTTAGTGAAGGTTTTGGTGATAGCTGGGCGGTGTGATGGTGTTTTGTGTGTGTGTGTGTGTGTGTGTGTGTGTGTGTGAAGAAAATATAGTGTATGTGTGTGGGGGGGGGGAAGCTGGTCACAGTGGAAGGAACCAATGAATGAGATCTCCAGCACTCACACTGGCTAATTAGGATAGTGGCCAGAGCTTAGAGCAGCAGAGTCACAAGTTTGCAGTGTCCTGTTGGCCAGGAACTTAGTGGAAGGAGACTGTACAGCAGCGTGACAAGTAGGCAATTTCCTCGCACAAGCACACGAACTTTTATTGTATAGTTACGTCCTCAGAGTGAAGGGACTAACCTCGGATTATATGAATACGGACTCAGGGCTGTATGAATAGATTTCTAACGCATTTACAGGATTAACAGGTCACAGAGTTAACTGTTATCGAAAATTGTATCCTCTTATTGTTTTCCTTCATATATCTGCTGTGTAGAAATAATCATGCATAAGACTTACTTACGAGAATTGTCTGGTTGCTGTAAGAATGACATGTATATACAGAGCCATATATATAACTTAAACTGAGGAGAGGTAATAAGCTGTAAAGTATTGGTAGCTGCATAAGAGAAAGACATGTACTGTCGGCAACGAAAGTCCTGTCACCTCTTATGTTTTTCTCTCCATGGTTTTTGCGGTTTCACCATACTTTTCATAGCCCATGGAGAGAAAAACAGGAAAGGCAACAGTCCTTTTGATGCCGACTCTACATGCAAGCAATCTTATGCCCAACCTTACGGGAGTCTGAACTGTGAATAGCTTGGTAAATGGAAGGGTGAAAAGAAATACATATAAAAGCAATCTGATGCACAATTTATCCTCTTCAGCC
>NC_136954.1:40759446-40766946 GCF_032717465.1 Coenobita brevimanus
TTCTCCCTCCATTTCAGTCGCTCCTCTCTGGTTTGTTAGCCTTTGTGACGGCAGAAGGGGATTACCCATCTTTTTTTTTTTTTTTTTTCTGTTCTCCAGTAGACATTTGTTCTCTTGCCAGACACAGATGGATTGCTGGGGAAAGGGCGATTGTGGCCAGTTGAGAGAGAGAGAGAGAGAGAGAGATTTGATATTTTTTGCTTGGAATAATTGCTTACATCATATAGCAAAGTGTATATGTTTATTAATAGTAGTACCAAAGGTATTAAGAGAGAGTTACATAACTCCTTGTACTTGGAGGTAATGTGTTGTTTATAAAATTTGTTTAAATATAGATAGAAATATGTATAAATATAGACAGCTGCGGTGATGCATTTAGTGATAATTGTTGTGGTGGTGCTGTTGTTGTGGTTGTTGTGCTTGTGGTTGTTTTTGTGGTTGTGTGGTGATGATGGTGACTGCTGTATGTTGTGGTGGTGGCGAGAGGGGTTATGGTGTTGGAGATAGCCGTTGTAGTCGTGGTTATTGCTGTAGTTTTTGTGGTCTTTGTTGATATTGATGTTTTTCTTGTTTTTATTGCTGTGCTGGTGGGGTTGATAGTAGTGGTAGTTTTGGCCATGGCTGAAGTTACTTGGAACTTTAGTGAAGGGTATGGTGGTGTGAAAATGGTGTTAATGGTGATGGTGTTTTTATCTTGTGTGTGTGTGGGAGGGGGGGCGAGCTGGTCACAGTGGAAGGAACCAATGAATGGAACATCATGGGTACCAACACTCCCATTGGCTAATCAGGATAGTGGGTAGAGGTTAGGGCAGCAGCATCACAAGTTTTCCGCCTCCTGTTGGCCAAGAACTTAATTTGTGGAAGGAAACTGTGCAGCAGCGTGACGACTAAGCAATTTTCCTCACACAAGTACACGAACTTTTATTGTATAGATACGTCCTCAGAGTGAAGGGATTAACCTCGGAAGATTATGAATGCGGACTCGGGGCTGCATGAATAGACTTCTAAACCAGGTACAGGATTAACAGGTCACAAAGTTAAACATTATCGAAAATTGTTTCCTTTTATTGTTTTCCTTCAGATATCTGCTGTGTAAAAATAATCTTGTATATAACTTACGAGAATTGTTTGGTTGCTGTAAGAATGACAGTTGTATATACAGAGCCAAGTACGGTCGCCAACAAAGGCCCTGTCGCGTCTCTTGCTTTTCTGTCCATGGACTTTGCAGATTCACCATACTGATTTTCAAAGTCCATGGAGAGAAATGCAAGAAAGGCGACAGTCCATTTGACAACGACTGTACATGCAAGCAGTCTTACACACAACCTTACGAAAGTTTGAACCGTAAATAGCTTGGCAAATAGAAGAGTGAAAATAAACATATATAAAAGCAATCTGATGCACAACTTGTTCAGCCCAATGACGAAATATATTTTCCATTCTTTTTATGTTCAGGCGAGAGTTTATAAATACGGATCCAGAGGGAACACTTGTAACCTTGTAACTTATTTGTGTATTAGACTGAATATTAAAGTGACAATGCGAAAAACTAAACGATTCCAGATAAGTAAAAAATATGGAGCCTTGTTTATTTTGCAGATTGGTTGAAATGCTTTTATATTTTCGAAATACACACACACACACACACACACACACACACACACACACACACACACACACACACACACACACACACACACACACACACACACACACACACACACACACACACTGCAGAAGTAGGGCCCGGAGTAAAGAGTTCTTTGGCTAGAGCTTTCGTGGACTGCCGGAAAAGGACTTTTCGGTCGAAGACTTAAGAAAACGTGTGTGTGTGTGTGTGTGTGTGTGTGTGTGTGTGTGTGTGTGTGTGTGTGTGTGTGTGTATGTGTGTGTGTGTGTGAGAGAGAGAGAGAGAGAGAGCATCACAAAGCAGCCCCAGCAGTGAAGAGAGGGCAGGTCAGGGTTGGGTATCCAAATGTGCTAATAAAATGACCATGTGAAAAATACAACAAGGGATATGCAACTGGCGTGTACTGGAGAGAGAGAGAGAGAGAGAGAGAGTTCTGTAACCATGAATCTGTCTTCCCAATTCTCATCCTTTCTCGCCCCCCTCCCTACTTTTTTCACATCTTCCTCCGTCCTTCCTCGCCCCCCTCCCCACTTTTTTTCACATCTTCCTCCTCTTCCCAATCTCGTAAGTAGCAAAACATATGATCTGAGAGACTGGAGACGACTGACGAACTTTGAGTTTCGCCTCTCAGGAATGATGATGTCTAATATTCCCCCGTTACAAGCAGTCTTTTTTTTCTCCAGAGGAGAGGTAAGTGAAGGGAAGACATTATTTATTTTTGCTATCACCAGAGATTTTATTCGGAGGAGAGTTAACTAAAGTGATATCTATTATTTTCCTTCTTCCACCAACTGGTTTATTTAGGTAGGAGATGTCTGAACGTCCTTAAGCTCAGACATCGCTCATTTCAATTAATTTTCTTGTGGTCAAAAGAAGGATGGAGAGACTCTATGCTGGGAACAATCATAGCCCAAGGCCACAGTGAATGGTCAGATGTCAGTGTCACTGGTAAAGTCATCTCAGTTTTGGTCTGATTTCAACCAAACAGTAGAAGTGTTAAGGGTTATGAAAGAAGTAATTCGATTTTGATAGTAACCAATCGAAGGTCAGGGTCACAGTGCAGAGTCAAAATTTTCACCTCTAGACCAGTGCGTGGGCACGGATGTTTTACTACCAGTGCTCCTTTTTCTCCCCTATCATTCCATAATGTTTTAGAAAATCTCTCTCTCTCACTCTCTCTCTCTCTCTCTCTCTCTGTATATATATAATATTATGATTGAACCACCTGGCACAGTAACATATCATTAGTTAACGCTGGATTGTTTTACCCTCCGTTGGGGAAACCTCACGAGATCTGAGTGTTACAAGTGACAATAATCATCACACTTATTCATCACATCCCTCTAGCTATATTCCTCAACTACTTTGTACTCCATATTTTCCACCATATAACACTCACCTTCCGAAAAACGCTTCTAGCTTTGGTTATTTTGGCCTACCTATTCACATTTGTTTATTATTTAATAGAAAATGGTTTCAGTCGGATTCAGACCCTCTTCAGGTTTATGGTCAGTATACAGATAGATACAGTAGATAGATAGATAGATACACAGATTCACACACACCAGTTCATACCCGTCACAGAGTGTTGTTGTGCTGGTCGCATTATTTGTTCTCTAGTTAAAGACTTCCATCTTTCCGTAACTTGAAGCTGTATGAAAGTGGAGTATTAAATTAATATTTCATCTGTACTTATATTTCGGTGTGATGATGATGATGTGTTGGAGGACCAAACCTTAAAAATGTTCTGGAGTTTTTAAAAGTGTATGACTCACCCTCGTTTAAATTTGTATGGTGTTGGTGTGTATGTTGACTGTGCCTCGTCTTTAGCACCACTTGCTGCTTTGCTGCTGCATATGCTTCCCCTCCCTTCCCTCTGTTATTATGGCCCCTTAAGCTGCGCCAGCTCTTAAGCGGGCCATACATTCACAGGCAAGCCCGTCCGGGGGCCTGAAGAGGCCGGCACGTTCAGGCATACCTGGGCGTGTATGGGTTGGGAACAGGCGCCTGCGCAGGCGGCCTCAACAGTCGTCCTGGGATCTGTCGCGGATAGATTTTCGTGGTCAGGCTCCGGTCAGGTTCAGGCAAACTGAGCGTGTGTGGGGTACCTCAGGCCGTCAGGCGTCAGTCTTGTGTCAGTTGTGCGGGAGAATTTTAAATCCTTCGTACGAACAAGCTGTGGCAATAAACCTCAGTGTGGCTGTCAGTCTTTCATGCGGTGAAATAGCACTCCTTATACAAGTATCCTTCTACATTATTGGGAAAACTAGTGACAACAGCTGCAGGTTGGAATCCTCGTCCATCCTCAAGTAATTAAACCAGTCATTTTTCTCGCACCGCAGTTCTTTCAACAGAGTCATATGGGGCAATTTACTCCTAATCAACCAATCTTTTGCCCATTTGGTCCGTTTTTTCCTCCTCTATCTATTATTTGCAATATAGGCCGCGGCAACAGCCCCATTATCATACAGCTCCAGGTCATTTGCGGGCAGCGGAGCGTCCATGACCACCCTCACGCCACGAATTCTCGCTTGCAACTGAGCTGGAGACGTGAGGCCGACTGAATCGTGTGTGGGCACGGCATTGTTCGTTGGTGCCAGCCTCTTCAGGCCACCGGACGGGCTCGCGCCTGTGCGTGTATGGCCCGCTTTATTATGACAACATTGCAGCTGCCATCACAACTTTTGTCACTAAACGTATTACTGCTGTTACGACTTCCTATCTTATCATACCCGCCACAACGATGCACCTAAAAGTTCCTGATAATTTTTATCATATTTTTTCAGTAGTTTCTCTTCAGCTTTACACGTTTTGAAAGTTAGGCATTTCCTTGTCTCACACGAGAGAGACTTTTTCTGAACTAGAGGACTTATGTTTAGGCCTAAATTATCTCTTCATTATAGTGACATAATTCTAAATTTTTGCTGCCTCCAGACGGCTTTTTTTTTTTTTTTCACCTTAAGAGAGACTTGACATGGAGAAAAATTCAGGTTTATTATTAGAGTACAGTTTTAGAAGAAGCGTTGTTAGCTGCTCGGAATACACCCGCGACTCAACAATCAAAATCCCACGTTATGTTTTGAGTCGTGTGTGTGTGTGTGTGTGTGTGTGTGTGTGTGTGTGTGTACGACCAGTAATATTTCCTCTTCCGTGACTCGTGACTTCAGACTTTATGCACAATTGGCCACACATGAACCTGGGACAGCGTCTGTGTGAAGTGGGGGTATACCTACAATTCTCGACATTCATGCATCACAGTTACCTGGTCATTTCAGTTAATATTTAACACCTCTGTATGTCAGTGCCACCAACAAATACGATTGCCAAGGTTGTCAGGTACGAGTATACCCCTGCTACACATTGATGTTGTACCAGGTTCATATGTTACCAAATGTACCTTCTTTTTATCCCGGCTTCAGAACTTGCTGACTTATCCCTCTTTCTTTTTTTCTCTCACCCAGGCCTCCTGCGACTCCAGAAGATTTACCAGTCCCTCCGACCAGCCCGAGCGTCCTTTGAGATTCGGGTGGTGAGGCGTGTCGAGTCTGCCCGTGATGCCCTGGCCTTCCTTAGGACCTTGGAAAGCAGCAGCAGGTGAGAGATGGTTACCTGGACGCGTGCTTGGATAGGTTGTTATTTTTATAGCTGTAGGTGCTGGTCGTCTTTACGACCATGAAAAGCAACAGCAGATAAGTGGATGGTTAACTGGGTGAATGGGTAGATAGATTGCTATTTTCATAGCTGTGTGATGGCCTTCTTTAGGATCTTCGAAAGCATCAACAGATGAGTGGATGGGTAGCTGGATGGATGGATGAATAGTTGCAATGTTCGGTGCATAGTTACATTACTACCATTTATATATAGAACCTGAAAAGCAACAGGTAGCTTGATGGTCACCTGAGTGAAAGGATGGATTTTTAAGCATTTGGTTATAACTAAGGCCATCCTAAGGTTCTAGAACTCTACAACGGGTGAGTGAATGGTTATCTGGATGGATGCATTGATAGACTGTTAGGTGCATTCGTTTAATATCGTTACGTATGCATGGCATATCTTTGACTTCATTCAGTCCAGTGGGTTTGTAGATGCTGACAAATATTTCATTATGGAACTCTGTCACTGACTGATTTTGAAACTTACTATGTGATGAAATGACCAAGTCAACAAGTAGTGTACAGGTATTCTCATGCAGCTGTGATTCACTTTTAACCAAACTTGATGGAAAAATTGACGGCCAGCCAAGATTTTGACTCTCATATTATTTTTGAGAACAGGTCAAAGTAACATGACCACCACATCCATCCCCAAACAAACTGCTTGATGGCAACATGAGTTTAATCACATGTGCGTCCGTGTGTGTGTGTGTGTGTGTGTGTGTGTGTGTGTGTGTGTGTGTGTGTGTGTGTGAGAGAGAGAGAGAGAACATGAAAAAGTATTTATTTCAGCTTAGTTATTCATCTGATATTGTTCAGCTACCTCACTAGTAATGATGAAAGTTTATAACAAGATGAAATTATGACGACTGGTGTATGTACAAACGCTCGTTCGCTCGTCACGTGCTCACAGAGCGCACTTTCCTGGTATTGTTGAAAAGCTGTGTTGGTGTTGACAGGGTAGGTAAGAAATTTGCCGCAGTAAGGAAAACAGTTCTTGTCCGCAAACCAAACTTTAATTCTTTAAGACAAGCGGTATGGCACAGTTTCTCCTCTCTCTCTCTCTCTGTCACCAACTTCCTCCCTTCCTCCCTCATTCTCAGCAATGACGGCATTTAAAGTTCGCACCTGGCGTTAGATAGCTTTTGTTTGGCCATGTATGCAACTCAGAATGGCCCAGCAACGTCCTGTACACTTGCCCCAGTGAGTGTGTATTGTCTTGGGCATAGGGACAGTACGCTGGGATGTCCTGCTTGCTGTGCGATGCTGTATTGTATTTTTTTTTGTTATGATTCCCTCCCCCCCCCCCCCGCCTCTGTGTCCCCCCCCCTCTCTCTCTCTCTCTCTCTCTCTCTCTCTCTCTCGTGTGTGTGTGGGTGTGGGTGTGGTTGTGTGTACGTAACACAGATTCCCTTTGCCCCATCTGTGAAGTACCCCTCCGTAATTCAAAAAATTGTACATAAACAGGGGAAAAAGAAAAACGAACGTCAGACGTGAGTGAGAATGGAGGAGGAAAGAGGAAGGACACGGAAGGTGAAAATGCAGAGACGGATGAAAAGCAGGCCAGGGAATGAATGGGAAGGAGAAGGAAGCAGTATTGAGAAAAGAAAAGTGAGGGAATTTAAAGGAACAGTGAATGCATAAAGGAGAGAGAGAAAATAAAGAAGGGTAAATGAAATGAAGGAACAAGGCAGGAACTGGAGAGGGAAACGAGAAAGCAGTAAAACGAAGAGAAGAAAAATGAGAGTAATGTAGGGAACAACGAATAGAGGAAGAGGAGGGAAACGATAATGGGAATGTATGAAAGAGATGCGAGGTACAAGACAGAAAGTGGAGAGAGAGAGAGAGAGAGAGAGAGAGAGAGAGAAATACCCGCTCCTGCCGCTTCCCTAGTCTCACTGCTGTATATACACACACATACTGTACTGTATATTTTTCTCTCGTCTTACCTGGAGAGAGTGCAAGTCGGGTCGAAGCGTTTTATCTTCCCAGTAAACAACATTTCAAATATGGGTACAAATCTTAAAACTTTTATGTTAATATTCCCTAAAGCAGTTTGGTAAATAATAACACTGTAACTTCTCATTGCAGTGAGTCTGTTTAGTCTGGGGATAAGTGGTTGAGTGGTAGGAGGAGTTGGCTGGTGTCTGTAAAGCCGCATGATCCATTGACAACTGATAGCATATTATTACAAAGATCAGAGGACTTTAGCAGCAT
>NC_136954.1:40771946-40811946 GCF_032717465.1 Coenobita brevimanus
CACATATTAATTTGTTTGTATTTTAACGTGTAAATCTTTCAGTAACCAAGGACATTATAATTTACTCTGTATTTACTTGTAAATCGTCATTAGCCGAGCACATTATTATTTTCCCTTTATATTCACTTAAAAGTATTTCATTAGCCGAGCACATTGTTATTTACCCTATATAATCAATTGTAGATCTTTCAGTTGCCGAGCCCATTAATATGTATAATGACTTGTAATTCTTTCTCACTGTCTTCTTTCAGGTGGACTCAAAAGTACGTGGTGTTGGACTGCAGCACTGAGATGGCCAAGAGTCTTATCATTGGCCATGTAAGGGACGTGCATATGGGTCGACGTAACTACCACTACCTTATGTCTGGCCTTGTGAGTACCACCATCCCCACCCTCTCTCATAATCATACTCTCGCCCCTAACCCAAATCACCCTTTTCACAATACGACTCCCACCCACCACCCATACCCACATTCCTATCTTCCTCCACGCCTCACACTCCCTCCGTTGTTCTTATATCCCGTCATGAGTACAGCTTGTCATCACGCCACCTCAGCTCCTCCTTTATCATCCCATACCTCTCTTACTTTATTTACCCCTTGTCCCTCTTCAGCAGTGTGACTGGGGATTTGGATATAACATCGACTGTTGCCGTTCGTGGTCAAGGAGAAAATTAACACCAGTCTCCATACCTTTTTATTTGCATTTACGACGCCATCCTCACCACAGCAGCTTCCCTGTATCTTCACCCTCTCTTTTCTTGTATACCTTAAAGATTTGTGCTCTCGATAGGCATAAACCTATCTGTTTATCTGTTGACCCCCTTTTAATCATTCCGTTTTCACCTTACATTTATTTTTATTCCTATCACCCCATGTCTCCTAGTGCCTCATAATGACTCGTGCTTCCAACAGACATAAATGCATCTTTTTCTGTTTTACATCTCATTTATTATTCTTCATTTCTCCCAGCCTTCACATTCTCCTTTTTCTGTTTTGCTTCCCATTTATTCTTCGTCATCATTCTCTCCACATTCACCTTTTCTGTTTTACATCCCTTGTATTATTCCTTCATGATTTCTTTATCCACGTTCACGTCTTACCCCGAACCTCCGTCCCTCATGATGTATCATCTCACACCTGCCTCCTCGTCAGCTTACCAACCTTACACCCTTTATTGGCTCTCGGACAGTTTATAAGCGTGTCTCTCACCTGTTTCTCCATATTCTCTTCACCTGTCTATCATTTATCACCTCACTTCGGCCTCTTACCACCTAAATTCCTCTACCCGTATCATTTATCATCTCACTCCTGCCTGCAGTAACTTCACCTAAGTCCCTGTATCCTTATCATTTTTCCTCTCACTCTTGCCTCATAGCACTTTACCTAAGTCCTTCTATCCTTATCACTTATCACCTACCCTTATCTTTTATGATCATATTCTTCCCGCTTATCACCTTACCCAAATCCCCCTCTTTACCCAAATCCCGTTTTCTTTGAGTCACACAGCCAACCACCTCAGTTTTATTGCCACTCAGAGGTGGAAATTGGAACTTGTATTTTCGTTCGCTAAATAATTTCATAATTCGTCTTCCCAGACGATTTATTTTGCATCTTAACTTTTCTCCCTAGACGATTTATTCTAAATCTTACCTCATTCATAACTTCTCTCCCTAAGCGATTTCTTTTACATTGTACACCATAACTTCCTTTCTCAAGTGATTTGTTGTACATTTTACACCTCTCATAAATTCTCTTCCTAAAAGATTTATTCCGCATCTTAAACCTTTCGTAACACCTCTTTCTAAAATGTTTATTTTACATCTTTCGTAACTCCTATACGTAAGCGATTTATATTACATCTTACACCATAGTTTTTCTTAAGGTATGTATATCTGTTTAATATGTACACATGTTGGTTCAGTAACCTCCACAAGATGCACAGGAGACATCGTAGTGCTTGATCCTTAGTTGTCAGTGTCTGTCCTGGATCATTTATTCTTTTCCTGCTCCACTGCTACACCCACTCCCACACCAGCACACTGAGCCGTTCCCACAACAAACAAAATACCATCAGACGAGTTTCTAGTGGAGTGCTATTTATGACCCACCCTGTACTACTACTACTACTACTACTACTAAAACTACTACTACTACTACCACCACCTTTTTTTTTTTTTTTTTTTTTAATAAAATACCCTCCATCCACTGGGGAATTATATTTTGAAGATCAAAACCAACCTTGCTAATACAGTTCACCATTTGGAGTTATAATGTGAAGGTTAACACTAACCCTCATATTACAATCCGTTGGCCCCAAGCACGCCAACGGCTGTGGTTACCAACCATCTACTATTACTATTATTATTTTATTTTATATTTATTGATATTACAGTGTACATAAAGACTTTAAACTATTGGAGTCGCTGGTCTATGTGACTCTCGACCACTGTAGCTTCGTAATCCATACCCGCCAGAGAGACAGGCCTGAGGGCTGATGATCTTGTGCCTGTGAGACATAGCAGAGCAGACCTCACGAGGGAGAATGACAGTCGACATCTCATCCAGGCCATAACAGAACTCTGCGGTTGACGTTTCTTCTCAGAAAGAACCTCTGCCAGTCTCGAATAGAATCTCACTGCCCCTGGACCCATCCCACCTGATGTCGTGAACACAAGGGGAGTGAATCGACCGTGGTCCACATGCTGGATCCATTCTTGATAATTTCTATTTTTTTTTCTTGTTCATTCCTTTTGTGTGCAACTACTACTACTACTATTACCACTACTACTATTTATTTTATTATTATTTTTTTTTACGTGTCCGACTCTGGGCAAAGGCTCAGGGCCTATTTCTTGGGGGCAGTGGCCTATCCCAAGGCCCAGTAGTCCTCCTACACCTCCACACGTCACCACTTCGGCGCTAACACCCACCGTCCATATTGAATACATGCTAGGGCTGTCTCATACAGGACTGGTGTACTGGTATTAGCGGGGGTATTTTTACGACATGTCGGCGGGTCTTCTGGTAGATCAGGAAAGTCTGCTTTTTAGGAAATTCAAATCCTTAAACTGTTCCCTGCCCCAGCCGGGATTCGATCCTGGGTCCATTAGGACTGCAGGTCGCCTCTCTACCGATTCAGCCATCGCCTCCCCCACTACTACTGCTACCACTACTACTACTACTACTACACTACTGCTGCTGCTGCTGCTACGACAACAACAACAACAGCAACAACAACTACTACTACTGCTACTGCTACTGCTACTACTACTACTACTACTACTACTTAGATGTGATAAGCAAAACAAATCGCCGAGGAGGGCGCATCACGAAATTTCCGGTCAACTTAACAGCGTCGTATTCTCGTTTGCTTGGCTGTCTTAACACCTCTTCCTAAGCGATTTATTATGCCCATTTCGCCTTAATATACACCTTTCTTACTGGTAATTGAGGTGGAGATTGGAGTTAATTAGTGAGATGGGGAGGGAGAATATATTGGGAGATGATGGGCAAGGATGTAGGGAGGAAAGAAGGAAAGGGGAACGGAATGAGAGGAAGAGGGAGGAAAAAGGAGGTAAGGATGGGAAAGAGAATGAAGGAAGAAGGACAAGAGAGAGAGAGAGAGAGAGAGACTTGAAGATTGGAGCCAGGGAGAAGAGAGTCGATTAAGAGGATGGTTAGGACGGTGAGAAATTCGGTAGGCGATGATGGAAGAGGGGGGGAAGAAGGTGGGAAAGGGAGGGAAATAGAAAGAGAAAGGAAAGGAGGAGAAATGAAGGAAATGAGAAAGATGAAGGAAAGAAGGAGGGAGGAGAAAGAGGGAGATAATGCGGGAGAGGAAGGGAAGGAGGAGAAAGAGTTGATGATGGAAGAGGAGTCTGGACGGGGAGAAAAGGGATGGGAGTGGTATGGGAGGGAAGGAAGAGGCATTGAAGGCTTTGATCGAGATGAGAGATAGGATGGTAAAGAAAGAAGGAGTAATTTAATGAAGAAAAGAGGGAAGAAAGAAAGCAGGAAGTATTTGAGGGAGTAGAGGAGTGAAGGAGAGAAAGGAAGGGAGGGAAAACTAAGGGAGATGAGAATAGTTCAGGAAGGATGGAGAAGGTAATGGAGGAAAAGGAGAGTCAGGGGAGGCGGTGATGGAGTAAGATGATAAGGAGAGAAGAAGAGTGAGAAGATTTTGATGGAAACGATAGAAGGGGGGAGAGAGGGTGACAAAATGGAGAGGGTTATGAAAGAATAGGAAGATGGAAGTGGTTTGGGAGGAAGGGACGGGAATGATGAATGAAGATATGAGAGGAGAAGAAGAAAGAGAGAGGGAGATAGTAATAGAGATAAAAGATAAGGAAGAGGAGGAGGGAAGGGGATGGCAGGGATAGACAAGGAAGTGATGAGGGGAAGGAGAGAGCCTTTAATAGAGGGGAGAGGTAAGATCATTAGGACGAGAAGGACAGAAAAACGACGGAGAGGAGGAGGGTGGGTTTGGAGAAGATGAGAGATAGGAAATGGAGAGAAGATAGCAGCGATGTAGATGGGAGATAGTGAGGGAAGGAAGAGTGAAAGGAGGCAATGATGAAGACTGGAGGTAGGGAGAGAAGAGGAAAGCGATGGTGTAAGTGAGAGATGTCGCAGAGAGAGAAAGGAAGAGGAAAACAGTGATATAGATGTGTAAGTCAAATAGATGAGATGACGAGAATAGCTTTGATGGAAAAGAGAGAGAGAGAGAGAGAGAGAGAGAGAGAGAGAGAGAGAGAGAGAGAGAGAATTATGCTGATGAGAAAACCCTGCTACTGATATTGGTCTTATCCACAAACAGACAACTGATTACTGATGGATTTCTTTTCGTCCCCCTCATTCTCATCAGGAGTAATCATATGATTAATCAGTGATGTGTGGTTTGTCGGAGAAATTAAGTATGGCTGAATAAAATCATCTGGCTGCAGCAGCAGTAGTAGTAGTAGTAGTAGTTGTAGCAGTAGTAGTAGTACCGGTGATGGTGGTGGTGGGTGGTGGTGGTTGTTGTAATAGTAGTAGTAGTAGTAATGGTAAGTGATAGTAGTAATGGTAAGTGGTAGTAGTAATAGTAGTAGTAGTAATAATGGTAGTACTAATGCTGGTAGTAACAGTAGCAGTATCACAAGATTCTTCTGAAATGTGAACCTAGTTTACTGCGGCCTGAAATTGTCCCAATCCTGCAGCCTTTCCGCGCAGAGGGAGGGAACTGAGGGACGTTTGTATAATCAGGCAGCGACGCTACCCAGTCATATCGGTGCCACCACGTGAAGGTGTCCCTCTCCAGCATTATCTGAAAGTAGCAAAAACAGTATTGAAAATGTCATCGTGATGAAGGGATCACATACTATTAATCATTGCTATGGAATCAGTATATGAAATTGGGTAATGGTTGGAGAGAGAGAGAGAGAGAGAGAGAGAGAGAGAGAGAGAGATTTAAGAAAAGCATCGACAATCGTATTAAAAAAAGAAGTATCGCATTGGCTACATAGTCCGCCTTCTTAAAAAAAAAAAAGGCAAAATAAATGTTGAAAAATAAACAAGAACTGTATTGTGATAGCAAGAGAGAAATTAATCACTTCTTTGTGGTCAGTCAAAAAAAAAAAAAAAAAAAAAAATGATATTTGTGTTCTTAGGAAAGCCGACTTGGTGAATGAACCATTTCGTGCTTCTCAGATGCTTTTATACGTAAACTCCCGCACGTGACAGGTTAAAGAACTTTCTTAACTCCTCCTGTTCTCAAGGTTGCAAATATTTCGTGAAAACGTCATCAGCTTGAAGTGGTTTGAACAACAAACGATAATTAATTAGGTCTGAGAATGCCGCGGAGGACTCCACCTAACACTAATAAAAGGTAAATTAGAAAATAAATTGCTGTGGTGATCCTGGTCGGGACAAATAAATTAACCGCATGATTTAATTAGGATAAGCAAACTTTAATTTTGACGGCAATAAAATGGATTCATCAAAAGGGCTGTCTCTGTGATACTTAAAATCTAATATTTGTCCCTCCTCTCTCAGCACCAGGTGGTGGGGGGGGAGGGGGAGCGGAGAGGGAGAAATTACTTCTCCATTTAGCTCTAGATGACTGTCCATCCCCGTTTCCTTGTTCGTTGTCGTCGCGGGGGGGGGAAGGGGGCTTCGGAGACGTCAAATGAGACAATGTGTGGGGGAGTATAGCAGGGTGCCTTAATGGACTCCACTGTGTGTGGAGGTTTGGTTGCTGGGTGGACGTCGCTTTTGCGTCTTTAGTCTGTTATGCCATTTCCCCTCTCCTTAGGTCCCTGTCGATGCTCCGACTAATATTGCAAGGCCCTTTTCTTCTACTGATGCTTCTTCTATTCTTTTCTCCCATCCTTTCTGCTCCATCCTCGGTTTTAAATAGTGGAATTTTCCACAGTCGTCAGAATTTCATAAATGGCCTTTGGCATGTTACAGCAATAAGGATTACGGTATGCCTGTGGACTGTTGGTCAGGCCAGTTGTGGGGACCACTGTGGTTTGGCACCTCCCCGGTGTGTTGACCTCTGCATAGGCGGAAATGTTACTAAGCTACAGCTGCGGATCCATGGATGCAGTTGCTTTGTGATGGGACTCTCGGCCACTAGCCAGTGGCCCAGTGTTGTGCTGGGAGACTCTCCTCTCCCACACAGTGGTGCTATCCCTTCTTGGGTAGGGCAGGGAGTGCTTGCTTGGAACTTGGTCTCTGCATGGGTAGTTTGCTGGGCCTCAAGACTCCGAGTATCGCCCACTCAATCCTTTCTTTTTCAGCAGTTATGTTGAGCCTTCCACTTACCATCTATGATTATGGAAATTGCCTCAAGCTCCCTCTATACCGGTTCTGCTGATGTTTTGACCCTGCTGAAGACCCTGGCTTCTCTTCCTGATACTTCTCTGGCTCTTCCTACTGTTTCCCATCCTCTACTCACCTCTTCTGTTTCGTCCTACTTAACTACGCCATTTCCCGCCTCACAGTCCCTTACTTCCACAACTCTCTGTCCACCTGTTCATCTTTCATAGTAACTTCTGAACCTTAATTGCCTCCACCCCTTCCTGTTCTTCGGCTTCCTTGTCCTGTCCTCATATGCCTTCCCTATTCATTAATCCTGTCTTGACCACATCCTTTTTTGGGTTCCAGACCTGGTCTCGGTATTTTAACATCACAAATGGATGATCTCTCGATATGCCTCTCTCTGTTACATGAGGTAGGTGCTGATGTTACGTCCTCTGTGTGACTCAGTGGCTCTCGTCATCTTAAAATGTTCAGTGCAACCGAGGCAGAAAAAAGTTAAATCTTTATTGGATCCCTCCAGCAGTCCAAGCTCAGTCTCTCCAGATGCACAGTTAAATTCATCTACAAGCACTGTCAGTCCTCCCTCTTTCTTGTCCATGGGTAATCAGAATTTTGCTGATTGTTCTGAGGATATTAGACTCATTCTTTCTAACAGCATCATCCAAATCTTTCTGTTCATTGTTACATCCATCTTCCCCATGGATGCCATCTACAACAAGCTCATATTGCTAAAACTGTATTTGAATCTCACAATCTTCCATCTTCAGTTAGTAGAAAACTACAAACCACCTTCAGTCTAATGCCATATTAATTAATAAATGTATTTTTCTTTATTTTTCATTCCCTTCACCCTCAGAGGAAGATAAGGATTTGCGCGTATTCAGAGGAGAATTTATAAGTGTTTCTTTCCTTCCCAGAGTCATGCACCAGCAATGCAGTAAAATGAGTGGTAAATTCAGTAGAAAAAACATATTTTGCCTTTTATTTAATCATAGTTATATAAATTTGAGTGTAATGGGTTGTTAGATGCCACTTGGAGACTCAAAAAGAGAACTTCCTGGATAAGATAGCAGACTACGAGGTGCTAACCAAAAGTTTTTGAATTTTGAAAGCAGGGCAGAAACCACTTGTCATACAGTGTGTGGATGCTGGGTGGCGGTGCATGCACCCTTTGTTTGTTACTGTCAAGTGGTATTGTGCAAAGTGGATGGATTTGCTGAATGTTTGTGTGCTTTAATCATTGTGTTTGGGTTAGTTTGCAAATTTTGTGAACTAAAAAATGGAGGATGTGAAAGGGCAACATGTGTGCATCAAGTTTTGTGTGAAACTCGGGAATAGCATGGCAGAAACTCATAAAATGGTAAAACAAGCATTTGGTGACAGTACTTTGGGGGTTACACAAACCTATGACTGGTTTAAGCATTTTAAAAATGGGTTAACAGTTGATGGTGTACGTTTTGGTCACCCTTCCACCAGTTCAGCTCCTGACAGTGTGGCCAGAGTTAATGCAACCATCCTCGAAGATCGCAGAAGGACAATCCATGATGATTGTGACGTTATTAGTCAGTCGTTTGGAACTTGCCAACGCATTTTGTTTGGCGATGTGAGGCAAAAACTTCCAGACAAGTGGTGCACAAACAAATGGGTGTTTCACCATGACAATGTACTGATGCAGACAGGCGATGTTTTTCATCAGTTTTTGGCATTAAAAAAAAAAAAAATTGCTGATTCTCCCCCACCCCTCGTATTCACCAGATTTGACCTCCTGTGATTTTTTTTTCTCATTCTGAAAATGAAAATCCAGCAGAAAGGACTAAGTTTTGAAACCACTGAAGAGATCCAGGAGAAAATCGCAGACAGTGCTGAACAAGCTGACGCACAAGGACTTCTGGAATGTGTTCCGATTGTGGTAAAAACACTTGGATCAGTGTCTGAACTCCCAAGGATACTACTTTGAAGGGGTTGGTGGTGATTAGGGCTTGACCAAAGCTTTTTTCCTTCGGGAACTTTTGGGTAACACCTAGTAAAATAGATGATAAAATGGATAGAGGCAGGTCACGTCCATTGTAGAACAGACAGCAGATGGACAACCCAAATAAATAACTGACAAAACAGAGATGGAGTGAGGGGAAGGGTCAGGCAGAGAACAAAATGATGTCATGATATCCAGATTCACTTGGATTTGATGGAACAGGCTAACAGCCAATGTAACCAAGTGGGCAAGCCAATGTATTTGCCCATGAATGTGAATTGCCTGCCATCACTAAAAAACTAGATCAGTAATCCTGTCAATCGGAGGCATATCATTGCAGCTTCACCAAAATCGAAAAATTAAGTCTTAGGATTTCGCTGTTTACTTCTACTAAGTTGAGTAGGCTATCTCACTAGCATTCAGAAGCCTGAAATTGGGTATCATTTTGGTGAAGATCTTTAAGTACGTATAAGAGGCCTTTCAAGAATTTCTAATATTTACCCTTCAAATAGCCGTTCTGGTCATTGAGGGTATAATAGAAATTGACAAATAATGGCAAGCTAAAAGAAGGAGTTAGGGGGTATTTCTTGCAGAATCCTCTGGCAGTCGGAGGCATACCATCGCTGCATCGCCAAAATTGTTAACAAGCTAACCATTTTTTTTTTTTTATGCGAGGAAGAAGGAACCAAAGGCCATGAGCCCGCAGTAACAGTTCCCTCAAAGATACTGCCCACATGTTGGATACAATTTGCCCACTTGACTTTTTGATACTTTAGTACACACACACACACACACACACACACACACACACACACACACACACACACACACACACACATATCTCCCATTCAGCCATTATTAAGTCCTGTTTGGTAATTAAAGAGCATAATTACTGGTAGATTTTCCTTATCTGATATACTATAGCACTAGCCGTGTGTGTGTGTGTGTGCGTGTGCGTGTGCGTGTGTGTGTGTGCGTGTGTGTGTGTGTGTGTGTGTGTGTGTGTGTGTGTGTGTGTGTGTGTGCGCGTGTGTGTGTTTTGAGCAGCCGAAACTACACATTCGAATCACACCAAAATTGGCACAAAAATCGCAAAAAATCGCTGACGGGAAAAAACTTGGTCCCATCACGATTGAAAAACTTTTACTATATTTAATGAGCGATCACATTTTGACCAAAAAACGACGCTCCTGGCACCCGGCATGGGATCTCCGTAGAATTTTTTGCTCGTAGCTATAACTAAAATATAGCAGCGCGAGAGCTCTTCGCAGGAGCAAGTGCGAGGGCCCCGAAGGGCCCACGAGCACTTCTGCTGGGTAAAGTAGTCATGTAGCTTGAGTAAAACACTGCGGCAATAGAGAGTGAACTAAAAAATATATTCAAGGTTAATAATAATAATAATAATAATAATAATAATAATAATCTATCTATCTATCTATTGCCAGACGCCTCAATCGCGTTTGGGGTGGCCACAAACAAATCGCCTCCAAGTCGCCCTGTCCCCCGCCATTTCACTGCCTTGCTCCCAACTCACACGCCCTTCTCTCATATAATAATAATAATAATAATAATGATAATAATAGTAATTAATAATAATAATAATAATAATAATGATAATAGTAATTAATAATAATAATAATAATAATAATAATAATAATAATAATGATAATAGTAATTAATAATAATGACCCGCGGAAGACCCTCTTCGGCCGTTTGATCCGTCATCATTTCATCATTTTTGGATTTCTTTTGAACTAAATGTGTATGAATAAAGTAGCTGTTGGTAAGGCTCGAGGAAAATTTACTTGGCCTCATTACAGAAAAGAAACTTCTGAGGGTAACTTATAAATATGCAAATAAAATATTTATGGGAATTTAACCCCCCTCCAAAAAAAAAAAAAAAAAGCAAAATATGGAGCACTAGGGAGTGTCCCTGCAGAGCTTTATCGAAATCGGTCCACGCTTCTAGGAGCTGTAGCTGGATAAGCCCGTATACGGACAGACAACGGTCCCTTCACGTATAGGTAATAATAATAATAATAATAATAATAATAAAAAGAAGGATAATGGCACAAATAATGGTTCTTCCTTCCTAGACTTCACCCTCTTCATTCAGTCGCCAACAGAATCATAAGGGATGAGAAATACAGGGCAATAGAGGTCGCCTTCACTATTTCAGGAAATCGAGTGGCCGCTTCCATATAGGTAATCACGGTTGTAATGAGGCGTGCGTCTGTCTGTCTGCGTATTTGCATTCCTGTGTCCCTCTGTCCGTCCCTTCGTCTGTCCGTCCAGCTGCTACATCTGTCCGTCTGCCTGTCTGTCCATACCTCTGTCCGTTCCTCCATCTGTACGTCTGTTGCAGTCGATGACCCTGAGTTTTAACTAGGAGATCGATGTTTGTATAAGTAATTGTCTGTAATTAGCTTGCCTTTCACCTATTATTTTTAAGGAGGGGGGGTTAGTTCAGAGAGAGAGAGAGAGAGAGAGAGAGAGAGAGAGAGAGTCTGCATTCTAATGTTTGCTATAATGGTTTCGTCGTCTTTAATCCTTCTCGTGCCTCCTCTTGACTTTCTCATTTTCACATTTCCCCCTCCTCCTCCACCTCCTCCTTTTCCTCCTCCTCCTCCTCCTCCTCCTCCTGCCGCTGCCGCTGCTGCTGCTGCTGCTGCTGCTGCTGCTGCTGCTGCTGCTGCTGCTTGTTACCGTCTTCGTCATCACTTTGTTCTTATTTCACGTCTCGTGTTCTCTCTGTTTCTCCTCCTCATTCTGATCCTCGTCCTCTTTCTTTCTCTTCTTCTGTTTTCCTACTTGTTCTCTTTTTCATTTCCTGTCATTTCTTCCTCTTCCATTTCCTTGTGCTTTGTCTTTCTTCCTCCTCGTTTTGGGTTCTCGTTTTACCAATTCATCATTTTAATTATTGTCTATCTTTTCTTATTCTCGTCCTCTATTTCATGCATTTTATTGCCTTTCTTTTCTTCATTACCAGATATTTTTCTCGTTATTTACTTATTATTTCTTCCTCAGTCCATGCCTTTTTTTAAAATATGGCTGATTAATTCTGTCTGTCTGTCTGTCTGTCTGTCTGTCTCTCTCTCTCTCTCTCTCTCTCTCTCTCTCTCTTTCTTTCTTTCTTGAATGTTGCCTCTCTTTCTTTCACCCCTCGTCTTTCGTTATACCGTATATCCCATTGCTCCCCACCTTCTCTCCATCTCATTCTTTGTATTCTTTTGTACTCCTTTGTCTTCCTTTCTCCTCATTCCCTCACTCATCTTCCCTCTCACTGCGCGTTGTACATTTTTAAATTATTTCTCTCTCTCCTTCTTCTTTTTCCTGTATTTATTTTGTACTCCTTTGTACTCCCCTTGTAGTGCACCATCTCATCTTACTCTGCTCTCCTTCTGTCTTCTTTGTATTCCTTTGCACCATTTCTCCTCCCTTTCCTTTACCCTCCCATTGTACTCCTTTGTATTCCTCTCCTATTAGTCCCCCTCTCACTGCATTTTCAGTTGCTTTTCATTGTTTCTCTTCCTTTGCCTGTAATCTCCCTTTGTATTCGCTTGTACATTCATAGCCTCATTCCTCCTCTCCTCACCCCGTGTATTCCTTTGAACCCCCTTTTATCCCATTGTACTCCTCTCCTTTCCTCTCTCTCACTTTCTCTAATCATCCTGTATATTCTCTCTCCCTCTCCCTCCTTCCGTCCACCCTCTCTCACTATTATTTTGTATTACTTTGCAGCCGACTCCCCTCACTCATATCGTACGCTGTGTTTTGTACTTTCTGTATTCCCTTGTATTCTCTCTCTCTCTCTCTCTTTCCCCTCCTCCGTTGCTCGCTCTGTCCTCCCTCTCTCTCACTTTCACAGTTCTCAGTAATTCCCTTTGTCCATTATCCCTCGCATGTGCCGTTAAATAATTTCTCGTTCTCTCTCTCTCTCTCTCTCTCTCTCTCTCTCTCTCTCTCTTTCTCGTCATTTCCTTCACCTCACTAATGAACTTGGCATGTATCTCTCTCACTTTAACTCATGTGCTTCATTTTTCCATCTGTCACTCACACGTCTAACCATCCACTCAGGTGATGGACGAGAGGTGGGAGCGTGACGTGAAGGAATACGGTGCCGTCAACATCACCAGGTTCCGTATAGTGGACACGTCCAGCCCCTTCGTCAGGGACTTCCTCAGGACATGGTCTACACTGGATCCAAAGCTGTTCCCGGCCGCTGGCCACGGCTATATCTCGGTGAGTACCTGCTTATTATTATTATTATTATTATTATTATTATTATTATTATTATTATTATTATTATTATTCCCGGGCGCTGGCCACGGCTATATCTCGGTGAGTACCCGGTTGTTATTATTATTATTATTATTATTCCCGGGCGGTGGCCACGGCTACATCTCGGTGAGTACCCTGCTATTATTATCATTATTATTATTATTCCCGGGCGCTGGCCACGGCTATATCTCAGTGAGTACCCAGTTATTATTATTATTATTATTATTATTTCCGGGCGCTGGCGACGAATATATCTCGGCAAGTACCTAGCTGTTATTATTATTATTATTATTATTATTATTATTGCTATTCAGAGTGTCGATAATTCCTTGTAAGCTGTGGCGATGGATTGTTTTTCCACCCTGATTTAGAATTATAGTTTTGCTGTGACAGTGGTAGGTATTGCAAGACAATGTTGTCTCATACCAGTATGGTGACGAAGGAAGGCTTCTGATATTCGGAGAGGAATGAGAAATATGAAGTCAAGAAAAAATTCCTGGTGTCAATTGTCGGTGAAGTTTCTGCTCGTTATTGTTATTATTATTATTATTATTACTATAATAATAATAATAATAATAATAATTATTATTATTATTATTATTATTATTACTACCACCACTACTACTACTACTACTACTACTACTACTACTACTACTACTACTATTATTATTATTATTATTATAATTATTATTATTATTATTATGTGTGGTAGGTTAACGTGCTCATTTTGCTTTTTTGAGGGTGGCGGGTAAAAATGATTTCTAAAGAACTGCTTTGTGATTTTCAAATATTGGTTCGTAACAGTATGTACTAAGTCTCTCCGACAAGGCGAGTTTGTTTTCACCCCTGTTTGTCTGTATGTTATCAGGATTACTTATAAACTAAGAGAGATTTGGATCAAATTTGGTGGGTAGATAACCCATGTTTGTTTGTCTGTTAGCAGGATTACTCAAAAACTAAAAGAAAGATTTGGACCAAATTTGGTGGGTATGTAGCCCACGCCCCGGGGAACAATCAGTTAACTTTGGGGGCCGATCCGGATCGTATTACAGGTTCTGGATCCGGAAAACATGTTTTTGCGAAACTCTGGTCAATGATGGGAAAATCTAACCCATTATGAAGAGTGGTTTGGAAATTACGTTGCCCTTGCCGGAGTGATGCTCTTCACTGAGTGCCCCTCTAATTTGGAATATATTATCGGTATTGGAGGGCCGTGTAGATTTTGGAATTTTTCTTTTTCAATTGACTGGATGAGACAGATGCATGTCGGTAAGTACTGAAATAAAGTATTGTTACTCTTGGTGAGTGAGATGTTTTGGCATCAATGTATAATCTGCCGGCAAAAATTCCTGGCTGTGTATTGTTTACTGCAGTACTTACACATTAGTTTGGCCCGGATTTCGTCCTTTTGAGGAGTATTTCACGTAACTCTGTGGCAGAAAAGACAATGCTACGGCTGTGCAACTTTTTTATTGCGCTTCTTTGTGACTAGCATCATATTTTACTGTTTATCTGCTGTTACAGTTCAGTATTCAAGACAGAGAAACGTCAGTCTGAGGCCAAGTTACAGTGAAAGTGTATAGCAAAATTTCCCGGCTGTTCTAGGGTTATACCGTTTTACTTAAACCTGGCCCAGATTTTCGTCCTATTGCAGCCTATTTCTCGTAGCATAGTGACAGAAAAAGACAAGGCTACGGCTCTGCGTCCTTTTCATAGCACTTCTTCGTGACTAGGTTCGTATTCTAGTCTTAATTCATAGTTACAGATCAGCATGCAAAATGGAAAGATGGCAATTTTAGGACATGTTAGAGTAAAAAAAAAAAAAAAAGGTGTAATCGTGCATTCCAGAGTCTTAGATTCTAATCACCCTTGCCTCAGTCTGAAAGGTAGTCGTGACCTTACACACCAATGACATGTTGTTGATGGTTCGAAGTAATTCTAGACTGCACGAGTGTCATCGACAACTGCTGTTCGTATATTCAAACGGCCTTCGAATGACCACCTTAGCACTGAACAGCGGGCCCTGGTTACGACGTATGAGAGTTTAAGGTGAAAATATGACTTTTGACTCTGCTGTATTACCATTCATTGTGCTTAATTAAAATAAATAACATATACAGTAAACACGGGAATGTAGAATCAGCATCGAAGGTCATGTCGCCTCCCCTGCCTCTCTCCACAAGCTTAAAATCAATGTGGTGTGCAGCATTCGGCGCTCAAGACGCTGGTCTGAGGCCAGATGAGGTCAGCAATGTCGGTTGCTGCAGATTTTAATCATCAAAGTGCTTAGAGAGAATAATTGGATTGACAACAGGACTTCTGATGCCTACTTTATAATAAGAAGCCAAAAGGATGGAGTCTGTAATTACTAGAAGATCAATTTCAGTCTTTGTGCCAGTGGTGAAGGGAATTGTATTATTTATTTTTGTGAGATGGAAGGGTGTATGCGGAGAAGAAAATTGAAAGCCCCCAAATAAACTAGCTTACGGAAAAATTATACCCATACTTAGAATGTGCTTATTTAGAAGGTGAAACAGCTTCGGCCCGACTTGGACCCTCATCAGATAGCATGTGAAAAATGGCAGAACATGTGCATTGATACAAACGGAGTAAGAAAGAGACGAAAGGGGTGGCATGTTTGAAGTGGATAGACGTTAGGGGAAGCTGTTTTATCTGCCTCCAAAATTGCTTTCCAAAAGTTGGATATAAGAATTACTACTGAACACTTCACGGCTCTTTAATAAAAAGACTAAAAGTAACATGTATAAAGTATTATGTATAATAATAGGTTAAGCTATGGTTACGTGTCAGAGCTTTGTGGTAATTGGTGCATTCCTCAGGGAGATAGATCTAAGGATTTGCTTGCCGGACTAGGCTACATTATAGTACAAAGATACACAACCTTCTACCACATGTAACAGGTATGTAAAGTTTTCTCCTTTTGGAACTGTGAGAAACACACGCACGCACGCACGCACGCACGCACGCACGCACGCACGCACGCACGCACGCACGCACGCACGCACGCACGCACGCACGCACACACACACACACACACACACACACACACACACACACACACACACACACACACACACACACACACACACACACACACACACACACACTCTCTCTCTCTCTCTCATATCGGTCGGTTTCTTTGTCTGTGTCAGTCTAACTGTCTGTTTATCTACCTATCTATCTATGTCTATCTGTCTATCTATCTGTCTCAGCTTCAACCCTATCAGACCCCGAGATACAAACATGTCTTCTTTCCACCAGCCGACCCTATCCAGCCTAAGAATGGCCTCTCACCGTCTCAGCATTAACCATTTGAAGTTAATGGATTCCCTGTATGTATCAGTGTATACCTTGACTCATGTGTCCTTTCCTTCTTGGCCTTCAGCAGTAACCTTCCACCCAGAGTGCTGGGCTTATACTGAATAGATAAGTGTCTAAGGAAACGAATAAATTAAAATCATAACCAACATACACTTAGTCACAGGCAGAACAAGATACAGGTAATCATATAGTAAAGGTTAATGTCACAGGTACTTCTATACTGTATCATTATTTCCTCTGTACCAAGCAATTTTATTATGTATCATCATCATGTCCTCTGTACCAAGCACCCTTATTATGTATCATTCCCTCTGTACCAAGCACCTGTTTTATGTATCATCATTCCCTCTGTACCAAGCACCTGTAGTATGTAAGATATCATTTCCTCTGTATCAAACACCTTTATACTTTGTATCAAACACCTATATACTGTATCATTTCCTGTATCAAACACCTTAATAGTAACATCATTTCTTCTGTATCAGGCACCGTTATACTGTATCATCATTTCTTCTGCATCAGGCACCGTTGTACTGTATCATCATTTCCTCCATCAAACACCTGGATATTGTATCATTTCCAGTGTATCAAGCATCTCTATCCTCATTTCCTCTCAGTCTTGGTCTCTGCTTGAGTCCACAACTCTTACTTAAACTAAAAGCCAGAATAATTCCAGTTTTCCCCTACCTCTCTCTGTCCCATACACGAACTTTTTCTGTATCCTCCTACTTTCTCTATATTCATTTCAAAGCCAAATGTGGCTGTTGTGTATATATACGCAACGACTTACCTTGCTCTCGTGTTCCTGAACTCGATTCTTCTGAATTCTCTACACTCTGGCTTCGGCTTTCCTGTCATTCTCCGACTAAATATATCTGTGCTGTTTACTTATCCCCTAATTCTACTGACTATCAAAAATTCTGTGACTATCTTACTTCTACGATGGAACACATTCTATCCATTTCTCCTTTCTCTGAAATCTCCATTCTAGGAGATTTCAATGTTCACCACCACCTTTGGCTCTCCCCTCCTTTCACTGATCCACCTGGTGAACAAGCCTACATCTTTTCTATCCTTAATGACCTAGAGCAGTTTGTACAGCACCCTACCCGTATCCCAGACCGCCATGGAGAGAGCTCCAACATACTTGACCTCTTCCTTACAACTAATCCTTCTGCTTACACTGTTAATCTTTTCTCTCCGTTGGGCTCCTCTGATCACAACCTTATCACCTTAACCTGTCCTATCACTCCGGTACGGCCTGTGAACCCTCCAGGGAAATGTCGCCTGTGGCATTTTGGACCCGCGGATTGGGAGGCCCTCAGGCAGTACTTCTTTGATTTTCCCTGGAATGACTATTGTTTCCATGGCCGGGAGCCATCTGAGTGGGCCTTGCGCATTACGGAGGTTATTCTCTCGGGCATGGAAGCACACATTCCTTTCTCATATCCTTTGACTAACGCGAGAAAGCCTTGGTTTAATCACGCTTGTTCTAATGCTGTCCGCAACAAGGAGAGGGCCTACAAAAGGTGCCGGAGCCAACTCACCCCTGAATCACATCATCTTTACGTTTCTGCCCGGAATCGTGCTAAGTCTGTTCTTCGCTCTGCTAAAAATAATTTCATCCGTACTAAATGCTCTCAACTCTCCAACTCGCATTCTTCCTGCTCCTTCTGGCACCTTGACAAAAACCTTTCTAACAACTTTACCTCATCATCCTTCCCTGCTCTTTTCTACTCTGATGGTTCTGTAGCTATTTCTTCTGCTGATAAAGCAGATCTCTTCGCACAGACTTTCTCCTCCAATTCCACCTTAGACGATTCCGTTGCTGTTCCTCCGTCACTTCCCGCCTCTGACTTCCTCATGGCTGACATTAAAGTTTCTTCAGCTGATGTATTTTCTGCCATCACTGGCCTCAGTACTAACAAGGCATATGGGCCTGATGGAGTCCCTCCTGTTGTTCTCAAGAACTGTGCTTCTGTGCTTACACCTTGCCTAGGCAAATTCTTTCGCCTTTGTCTGTCAACTTGTATCTTTCCTTCTTGCTGGAAGTTTGCTCTCATTCAGCCAGTCCCAAAGAAGGGTGACCACTCCCAACCCTCCAACTATCGTCCAATTGCTTTAACGTCCTGTATTTCAAAAGTTTTCGAGTCAATTCTCAATAGAAAAATTGTAAGGCATCTTTCCTATCACAGCCTTCTTTCTGATCGTCAGTACAGGTTCCGTCAGGGACGCTCCACTGGTGATCTTCTCACCTACCTTTCAGCCTCCTGGTCATCCTCCTTTCGGGACTTTGGCGAAAGCTTTGTCATTGCACTTGACATCTCAAAGGCTTGCGATCGAGTCTGGCATAAATCTTTAATTTCCAAACTGCCCTCTTACGGTTTCTATCCTTCTATCTGTGCCTTCATCGCTAGCTTCCTTTCTGGTCGTTCTATAGCCGCTGTTGAAGAAGGCCATCGTTCTTCTCCTAGATCTATCAACATTGGTGTTCCTCAGGGCTCTGTCCTATCACCAACTCTCTTCCTTTTATTCATCAGTGACCTAAGCTGTACATCTAACCCTATCCACTCATATGCTGATGACTCCACCCTTCACCTTTCCATTCGGTTCCTGCAACGCCCCTCTCAGCAGTTACTTCAGCAAACAAGGGATGAGGCCATAGGACACCTAATGTCTGACTTAGCTCGTATCTCTGACTGGGGTAAAAATAATCTTGTTGTTTTTAATGCTTCTAAGATTCAATTCTTAAACCTATCAACCCGTCAAAATCTTCCACAGGTATACCCACTAATGTTTAATAATATTCAGCTTAATCCTGCATCATCCTTGAACATGCTTGGGGTTTCATTTACTCGGGACTTATCTTGGAAAGATCATATTACATCTCTTGTAAAATCTGCTTCCAAGAGATTGGGTGTGCTAAGCCGACTCCGTTCTTTTTTACCCCTGCACATTTGTTGACTCTATACAGGGGTTTTATCCGCCCCTGTTTGGAGTACAACTCTCACGTGTGGGGAGGCTCCCCACATACAGCTCTTCTCAATAGGGTGGAGTCAAAGGCTTTTCGTCTCATTAACTCTCCTCCCCTTACTGACTCCCTTCAACTCTGTCTCTTTTCCGCACTGTTGCATCTTTATCTCTTTTCTATCGCTGCTTTAATGGTCACTGCTCCTCTGAACTGTCTGCTTGCATTCCTCCACCTCTACGACGTGCGCGTAGCACCCGTCTGGCAGCAAACTCTCATCCCTTTTCTGTCCAGCTCTCTAATGCAAGAGTTAACCGTTACTCCCAGTTCTTCATTTATGCAACAGGTCAACTCTGGAACTGTCTCCCTCTGTCTGTATTTCCTACTGCCTATGATCTCCAATCTTTCAAACACAGTGTGTCCAGGCATCTCGAAAAGAATGGATCTTGACTTTGGCTCTTTCTTGTATTTTGTTTTTCTCTTGGAGGGAACTCTTATTGCGGGCTCATGGCCTTTGGTTCCTTCTTCCTCGTATAAAAAAAAAAAAAAAGCAGCCTGATATATTTCTTGACTCAGGTCTCACTCCCTTCTCTTCCTCACGCCCTTCAAAAAAATTTTCCCCAAACAACAGCCACGTCCTTCTTTTCTCCAGCTTTCCTTTCTTCCCTCCACCTTCCTTCATTCCTCCTTTCCATCTTTCAGGCTTATTTTTTTTTTCCTTTTACTTCTTCATCTCTTCCTGCCATCTCTTTGCCTTCGTCTTTCATCAGTTCCATCTCTTCATCTCTTCCCTCCTACTCACCCTCTTCCATCTCTCCAGCTCGCTCTTCCTTTTCCCTTCATATTCCTTCATATTCTTTCCATTTCTCCGCCTTCCTTTTTTTCAGTGCCTTTCATTTTTTTCCTTTACCCCCCTCATCCTACCCCCTTTCTCCTCGCTCATTTTACTGCTTCCATCCCTTCTTTCCTCCTTCTTTGACTTTCTCTTACTTCCTCTTCTCTTCTCTCCTTCATTCTGTATAGTCTCTCCCTCCCTCTCTTTCCCTGTCTGTCCCTCCTTCTGTTTCCTCCTTTCCCTCTTTCCTACCTCCACTCTTTCCTACATCCTCTGTTTCCTACATCCTTTCTTTCCTACGTCCTCTATTTCTTATGTCGTCCCTTTCCTACCCCATTCTATCCTCTTTCGCACAGTTTTTTTTTTTTTTTTAAGTCCCTTCCTCTATCTTCTCCTCTCATCTCCCTCTCTCTTTCCTACATCCTCCTCTCCCCTCTCCGTCAGCTTTTATAGCCGTTCCCTCCCTCTCCTTCTCTTTCCTTCCTTCCTTCCCCTCATTCCTACCTCCATTCCCTCTTTCCTACCTCCATTCCCTCTTTCCTACCTCCCGTCTTTCCTTTCTTTCTCAGTTTTTTTTTTGTAGTATGCCCTTCCCTCTCCTTCTCATTCCTTCCTCATTCCCTCTTTTCTTTCCCTCCTTTTCCCCTCCACTCCTCTTTCCATCCTCCCTCCCTCTCCTTCTCTTTCCTTCCTCCTTCCCTCTCTTCCTCACCCTGCCCCACTTCCTCACCAATATTGCCTTGAAAATTTACCACATGATGCTCACTTTCCAATATTTTATGAGTCGGTGGCTTCTCCAAGGCTTTTCCAAGGCTTACTCCACCACGCACACAGGCCAATATTCTCGTCCGTTGAGGAAGCTCCTTAACACCTCCTCCAAAGCGATTTATTTTGCTTATTACACCTTGCTATGCTCTTCTGTGATATTTAAATCATTATAATATCAACATGCTCTTCATCGATAACGTAATAAGTATACTAACCTTCCGTGTCCAAAAATAAATCGCTAAGGAAGAGTTGCTAGGGAGTCTCCTTGAGCGACGGGCCATAGAATACCACTGAAGAAAATACAGATACTTGTAAGGGCCCGGACACACTTGCCCCAGAACATTTGATCGACAAGGCGAAACGAAGTACCGGGTTAGAGCTGCTTCATTATTCGAGTGTGAACATTGGAGGGACCCCTGAGCCTCGTTTCCTCTTGACGATCACACGTTCGGGGGCAAGTGTGTCCGGGCCCTTTGGTAGATACAAAGGGAAGAGTTGGTACTTGCAAATCCGAGAGAGAGAGAGAGAGAGAGAGAGAGAGAGAGAGAGAGAGAGAGAGAGAGAGAGAGAGAGAGAGAGAGAGAGAGAGAGAGAGAGAGAGAGAGAGAGAGAGAGAGAGAGAGTGCATACCCGACACAGAATACCATAAAAAAAAATCTTTATATATAAATGGGAAGGATAGCTGTTTCACCTTACCCTGGCCTGGATTTTCGTTCTTTGTAGATTATTTCACGTAGTCCGCTGCGATAAAACTGCGGGTCTACGTATTTTCCACAGCACTTCATCGTGACTAGCACCATATTCTAGTGTTAATCCCTCATTACAACTCAGCATTCAAGATGGAGTGATGGCAGTTTTAGGCCAAGTTAGCGTAAAATGAGTATAGTAAATGTAAGACGAATGCAAGTACATATAAGGAAGTTAATCTATTTGAGTCATCACATCATACATTACACTTAGTACATAACATACATAATGCAAGTACATGTAATGCTAAAGTACATGTTATAAAAGTGAAGCATGTTATACATAGAGTACATATTAAAACTCCCAGCCTTCTGCACTACAAGACCTGTATTCTCGTCGGTTAAGGAAGCTCCCCAACACCTCTTCCTAAGCGATTTGTTTTGCTTATTACTCTTACTGCACTCTACGGTGTCATTTAAAGCATTCCTTTGCCTCCATTTTCAGCATAAATAACATACAGATTCATATTATCCAGCCGTATGTTAAACTAAATCGCTATGGCAGAGATGCTAGGGAGCTTCCTTAACCGACGAGAATATTGGCCCAAGTCATTCTCAGCTCGACCGTCTGGCGTTAGTTAATAAATATTACCAGAACAATAGTACCACTGAGGCTCCTGTGACTCATTCTCAGCTGAACAAAATAATTTAGCGTTAACAGGGAGTTGTTCCGACCATGAGAGGGTTAATGGTACCAGGATTGACGCTCAGATTAGCGGTCAGTCACCTGTGACTCATTCTCAGCTCAAGAAAATTGCTTAGCTTTAACGAGGATAGAAGACTGGCATAGTCAACCATAGAAGGATTAATACTAGTATTACTAATAATACAAATACATATAATCCAAATACAAATAATTTTAAACGAGGAAAAAAAGTGCCATTATTAAGGTGGAAAATATTTAATGTCCCATTATTAGCCCATTTTATACAATGACGACTTTTCAAGCGTATTCTTACTTTTATACACTTTGGGGAGAATATTACTAGTTAAGGGGTTAATAGAGGTTACTTGTATCCCTTCCAGTTCTTTGTCTCCTTTGAAGTAAGTAAGATAAATTGGAGACAGCAGAAACAACAGTGCAAAACGCCAGTGTATTGCTTATGAGCAGAACACGGGTCTGGCCAGCCTGGTTCAGCACACTGAGATTGGCGTACAGTACTTTACATATACAGGCTGCATCGTTTACTGCCTGTTGTCTTCATTTCTTGCACCACTACTACAAGCAACTCGCAGCAACTCCTACCATAGCCGCTACCACCACCTGTACCATAACCGCTACTAATGCCTCAATCACTACCATAGCCACGACCACTACAAATATTACCATCACAGGCTATCAGTAAAGAATTTCTGCGATGTCCAACCAAAATCTCGTTCTGATATGTGATGATGATGATATATATATATATATATATATATATATATATATATATATATATATATAGAGAGAGAGAGAGAGAGAGAGAATGTACGATGAAAAAGGAGAATAGGTGAGAGTAAGGTGAAGAAGGGAAGGAAGTAAAAAGACTGAGCGAAAGAACAGACAAGGAAAGAAGCTGGAAAACAAAAGACGAAAGAGTAAAAACTTTGGAAGCAAAAATGGTGGTGTTGGATGGCAGTAAAACAGAATATAAATAAAACTAAGAGAAAAATTACGGAGAGACGTCAGAGAAAGCAAATATATGCACACAAGACGAACAAGGAAGGAAGCAAGGGAAGAAAATTGAGGGGAAAAAAAACAAGGAATGTATCAGAGGATGCGATCCAGAAATGGAAATAGCAAGAAGGATAAGAGAAAAAAAGCAAATTTAAGTTTACATCTAAAATGGAGTCTTATTTTTTCGCGTCCTCTCGAAAATCGGACTCTCTCTCTCTCTCTCTCTCTCTCTCTCTCTCTCTCTCTCTCTCTCTCTCTCTCTCTCTCTCATTTGTATGTGTATAAGAGTATCTGTGTATTTGTGTATATGAATAGATAGATAGATAGGTTGATAGATAGCTCCGTATGTCTTCTTTGTACCTATCTGTTTCTATCTTTATTTCTTCTGTATTTTGTCAGTCACTCAATCCGTTTATCAATCCCACCTACCACTGTCACCATCGCATCACCATCATTATAGACGCTATCATTACTGAAGCACAAAGGCAGTCACTACAACTGCCTCCAGTATCTTACCTCTCACCATCGACCTAACCGTCACCATTGTTACCATAGCCACCAACAGCATCAACAAAGCTCCCACCATCATACTCATTACTACTTCCATCTTCACCCCAATTACTGTGATTATTAAGTCGGTATATGCCACGAAGGATCACCACCACCATCACCACCACCACCACCACCACCACCACATATACCAGCGAGAACAAGGCTGGCTATGGCCCCTACCATTACCATTACAACTAAACCTACCACCACAGCTACAACCATTACCATGATCCTGCCACCAGTGTTGCCTGGCCTTGTTACAGTCGCCTTTATCAGAAACACCACCGACAGTTATCATAACTAATAATTCTTTCACCGTGCTTGTTATGTTTACCACTTCACCACCACCTCCACTATGGCTGCTACCTCCACTGTGGCTGCTACCTCCACTGTGGCTGCTACCTCCACCACAACTCCTACCACTCTCGTTCACACTTACAATAGCAGAAATTAGTACTACCACAACTCAACTACTACAGCTACCACAGTCACCCATTAACTACCACTACTACCACCTTTACTCCACAACTACCACAACTACTAATCTACACACAGCGCTTCAGAATCCAAAAATATGTACCTCCCACCTACCACAATCACTGCTACCTCAGACTGCAACCATCACACCCACCACTAACAGCGAACACCCCCTCCTGTCATATCTACAACTACCACTTCCTCCACAGCTACCACAGTCCTTCAACAACCACCATAACTACCACAATTACCAGCATCCACTGCGCGACGAGTCTCTCTCTCTCTCTCTCTCTCATCTCGTTGTTATTTTAAATTAAGAGGACAACAAAAACGTTCACCCTATTTTCTCATTCATTCATTCATTTAATTCATTCATCATCTAATCCTACATTGCTCCATGAGGAGCGTAGGAGCCCGGAGCTAGGCAGTTGGTCCCGACATTTAAGATGAGTGACCAGCCTCACTCATCCATGAGTGGCATTACATGAGCAATCAACCCCAACCATCCCATGGATATAAACCTTCACCGGCTCAATCCGATTGGAGCGAAATAATTACCCACTAAACCACCAGGCGCCAAAATTTGGTTATATGGTTACCACCCAGCGTAATAAATGGTTTCCTGGTATACAGGAAACCATCTGGCTTGTCACTCAGTGAAGAGTCACCCACAGGCAGAAGGAAGAGGAAAGAATGAAGGAAAGAAAGACAGAAGAGGGAGTGTAAAGTCACCCGTAGGCAGAAGGACAAGGAAAGAATGAAGTTAAGAAGACAGAAGAGGATGGAAGGAATGAAGGATGGAGGAGAAGAAAGGGCAGACACCCGAGAGCAGCACTACATCGAGTGAGTGGATCAAGAACGTTTATTGGCAAGGAAACGTTTAAACAGATCCTCACCTAACCTGCAAATTTTAACAGCACTGATAAAAAAAGAAGAAAGCAGAAATTTCCTATGTCTCGCATTCTCTTTGATTAATACAGCAAATTTAAGGCGACTTCCATCTTGTAACAAAGGTAGGTTTTTGTACCTCATGTCCTAACTAAGATTTTTTAGATGATTATGTATTTTATTTATTTAAATATATATTTATTTTTATACTTTCAGTTTCTGTTCTCTATGATCCACAAAGAAACTTACGATCAGTTCCTTTTCGTAACAGAGATAATTTTTGTATAACCTGCTCTAGCCTAGATTATGTATTTATTCAGCAACGTTATTTTAATGTACTGTTATTTTGGATTATCCCATGTCTTCTTCCTGGAATACAAAATTACTTACGAACGGAAAATTAACTTCCCATACCCCCAAGTCCTCCTATAACTGGAATTTTTTGTTTCGAAAGAAAAATACATCGTCCATGCAAACACAGCACTATTTTTATTTTATTTTTTTTTAATGTGTCCGACTCTGGACATAGGCTTCACAGCCTGCTCTCAAGGCCCAGTAGTCCTCCTACATACCATACACCTCTCTACATGTCACCGCTTCGGCGCTAACACCCATCGTCCATATTGAATACATGCTAGGGCTGTCTCATACAGGACTGGTGTATTGGTATTAGCGGGGGTACTTTTATGACATGTCGACGGGTCATCTGGTAGATCAGGAAAGTCTGCTTTTATGAAATTCAAATCCTTAAACTGTTCCCTGCCCCAGCCGGGATGCGAACCTGGGTCCATCAGGACTGCAGGCCGCCTCTTTACCGATTCAGCCACCGCCTCCCCCAAATTGTTTATTATAATGTATTTATCATTAACTGTACTGTATCCCGTTTACCTTTTCTACATTGTCTCTTATGCCTCCTCCTCCTCCTCCTCCTCCTCCCACCGTTTCCCTTCTCTCCTTCTTCTCACAGCAAATATTAGCCTACCAAGAATCCCATCAGTCTTGACAATAATTTCCGGGTCGTACATTTGTTTCCCACCCCAGCGCCAACTTCCACAAGAGGTGAAGCCTTCCCGCCCTCTCTAAATGTCTTGTCAACTGCCTAAGATTAATGTTTTTGTGGTTCGTCGTCCCCCTCGCTCCCCTTTGTGTGTGTGTGTGTAAACACACACACACAAAGGGGAGCGGGGGGGAATTGATATTGTGACATTTGCCCTCTCATGACATGTAGTATTCCACCGCCAAAAGATTTAGGTTTAAGAGAGTAAGTCAGAGAGTCCTGAGAGTATAATTGGCTGAATGTTTACATCCAGAATTCTTTTTTTTTTCTCTCTCTGACGGCTGTAATAAAAAATGAAAGATGTATTAACCCCTTCACTACGGTGACATTGTATGATTTATTTATGATACCACCAGAAGATTACATTCAGTTTAAGTAAGAGTTTAGTAGTGAATACGTTAGACACCAAACCCATTTTGCCTATTATATACGAAGGCTTTTTGATAAGCTTAATGTTGTGGCCTGGTGGTACCGGTAGCATTAGTATAACAAATGACGTCATTGGGACAATATTATGTAGCTGTGAATACCTCCGTCAACGAAGCTGGAGGAGTTTTTTTTTATACTGGTATGTTTCTCTCTCTCTCTCTCTCTCTCTCTCTCTCTCTCTCTCTCTCTCTCTCTCTCTCTCTCCTATATCAGCCATTACCCCTTTGATAGATTGTCACGAGGAAAGAGTAAATTATTATTTTTTTTACCCATACTCGTAGGCCACCCATGCTAATATGTGATTGGTTTAATGACACACACACACACACACACACACACACACACACACACACACACACACACACACACACACACACACACACACACACACACACACACACACACACACACACACACACTCTTTCTCTCTCTCCCTTTATTAATTCTATTCCTGCCTGTCTTCGATTTCATTTATTTATTTTTTTAGCTTAACCAGCTTTGGTTATAGGCCCGTATTCTCGTTGGGTAAATGGGCTCCCTAGCATCTCTTCCTTAGCGATTTATTCTTGGATATGGCTGGTTGGTAACCTTTTGTACGTTATTTATGCAGAGTATGGCGATGTATGAAAGATTTATATAACGCAGAATAGAACAGTACGGTGTAATAAGGAAAATAAATCGGTTAGGAAAATGAGTTAGGCAGCTTTCTTAACTGACGAGAATACAGGCCATAGACTTCAATGACTCAACAGTTCTCCTAAGCTGAGTAAAATCGTCTGGCAGCAAGAGGAGTGAAATATGATGTGGTTAATCCCCTAATGATGGAGACAATTCCCTAGTATTACATTACAGCTTTTGTCAGAGGATTCTATTCAGCTGAGTGAAATTAGGATCCTGAGTATTTTAACCTGTCACTATCAGCTTTCTCATGGTCAGGCGAACTCGATTTTTTAAAGCTGACGCCAGACGGTTTTATTCAGCTGACGCCAGACGGTGTTTTCAGCTGACGCCAGACGGTTTTTTTTAGCTGACGCCAGACGGTTTTTTTTAGCTAACGCCAGACGGTTTTATTCAGCTAACGCCAAACGGTTTTATTCAGCTGACGTCAAACGGTTTTATTCAACTAACGTCAAACGGTTTTATTCAGCTGAGAGTGAGTCAACAGGAGACCAAGTCCATACAGTCGTTCCTGTCTCAAGGTCTGTCACTGCTTTTTAGTTTTATTTCTTGCCAACATTTTCACTTTCCACCTCATTTTCTCCTCATCTCCCTTTCTTCCTGCTTTTCTTCTCATTTCCTCCTTATTCCAGCGATAATTGCTGATCTCATTCTCATTTTCCTTTATTCCTACTACTATTACTGTTCACATTTAGCTTTATATCTACACTTTCTGGTCTCATCTCTAATTGTTCTCACTACTGTTACCGGTCCTTTCATTAACTTTCCACTTTTGCACAGTCCACACTGATGTACCTACCTTCTGGTCATGATGATGATGGTGATGATGATGATGATGTTGATGATGCTGATGATGATGGTGAGACTTGGGAACGACTGGAGGAGGAGGAGGAGGAGGAGGAGGAGGAAGGGAAAGAGGAAGAGAAGGATTACTAGGAGAGATAAGAAGTAGTGTTACAGTAGGAAGCAGATGATCAAGAAAAATGAAGTTAATGTAAGAGGAGAGGAGGAGGGATGAAACGAGGAAATGAGAAGAATGTGTAGAAGAGGGCAAAGATGGAGAAAATGGAGGAAAATGGCGAGGGGGAGAAGAAAGTGGGGATATGAAGAGGGGGAGGAGAATAGAGAAGAAAATTGCACAGAAATGAGAACAGAAATGGGAGAAACAAGAGGAAGAGGGAAAGATGAGAAGAAAACAGAGGAAGTGGGGAAAGATGAAGAGAAGAAACAGTAAGAAGTACGAGTATAAGATGAAGACAAAGAGGAGAGAGAGAGGATAAAGATGAAAAGAAGAGGGAAAATGAAAAGAAGATTAATTATGAAAATGAGAAAGATGAGAGGCTTAAAGGAAGGGAAAGATTAAAAAAACAAAGAGCAAGGGGAGAGAGACGAAGAAAAGAGGGAGATGGAGAATGAAAAGAAAGTTGATGATGAAAATGGGAAAGATAAGGGAAGAGGGAAAGACGAAGATAATGAAGAAAGATGACCAGAAAGAACAACTGGAGGAAATAGAAAAGATATAAAAGAAAGGAGGGGAAAGATGAAAAGAAAGGAGGTGAAAGATGAAGAGAGAGGAGGGGAAAGATAAAGAGAAAGGAGGTGAAAGATGAAGAGAGAGGAGAGGAAAGATGAAGAGAAAGGAGGGGAAAGATGAAGAGAGAGGAGAGGAAAGATGAAGAGAAAGGAGGGGAAAGATGAAGAGAGAGGAGAGGAAAGATGAAGAGAAAGGAGGGGAAAGATGAAGAGAGAGGAGGGGAAAGATGAAGAGAGAGGAGGGGAAAGATGAAGAGAAAGGAGGGGAAAGATGAAGAGAAAGGAGAGGAAAGATGAAGAGAAAGGAGGGGAAAGATGAAGAGAGAGGAGGGGAAAGATGAAGAGAGAGGAGGGGAAAGATGAAGAGAAAGGAGGGGAAAGATGAAGAGAAAGGAGGGGAAAGATGAAGAGAAAGGAGGGGAAAGATGAAAAGAAAGGTGAAGAAAGAAGAAGTAAAAGAAGAGACCGATCATGGAAGAGAGGAAATACAGAGAAAGGAGATAGGTGAAGAGAATGATAAGAAAGATGAAGACTGGTAAGTAGGGTGATAGGCCCATTTGGTCTTAAGGAGCCTCTGGCCTATATCACTGGAACACAGGCCTGGGGGAGGAGGGAGGAAGGAAGTAGAGAAGGAACGAACGAACAAACGAAGGAGATAATAATACCATATTAAGAGGGAGAAACGAGAGGGAAGAGAAATCAGCGGGACTGAGGGAAATGTGAGGGAAGGATGATGAAGAAAGATAATCCAATAGGAAGAGGGTGTAATATGTGGACATAAATTTTTACGTATAAAAAAGAAAAAATCTAGAAGTCCTTTTACATAGAAAGAAGGTAAGGCATTAGATAGAGATAACTTAGATATGATAGAATAAAAGATATGCAGGTACAGACATCGGACGTTTTATATACCGTATACTAACCTTTCAACAGTATATGCCATTTTTTTCAGCCTGACACACACTTTTAGATGGATAGTCCTTGAAGGACTCCTTTAGTGCGAGAAGTCTTTTTTAAGTTGAACTTAGTCGCTTAGAAGTAGGAAAAATAAAATGAAATAGGTACGTACTGGATGCGAAGGGATTATCGAAAAACAAAAAACTTGTTAATAGAAACCCAGAGTCAGTTTTCCTTTTCTGTTCGCCATTCTGCTTCAAACACTTAAAATATACGTGTCAGTGTATTATTTTTTTTTGTAATTAATGAGAGAAATAATTAAGAGCAGGATTTTTTTATATATATAAATTGATATCTTCTCATTTCCCTGAGTGGCAGCAGCATAATTGGCATAAAAAAAACACTATCATTCTGGAAATAATTTTAATTCTGAAAAAGTATAATTATGTTTTTATTTATACATTGAAGGTTAATGATATCTTAAAGCATCGACATCTAATGTTTGTAGGGTTCAATACCCTGGAAGGTTATGGGTATTATGATTGTAATTTTAATTTCTGCGGTTCCAAAAATCTTCAGTATTCAGTTACATCTAAAGCCAGGTGATTTTATTCGTTAGAGTGACCCAAAAGGGCTAGAGAGTTGATACGTGACATTAAGCCTTTCGTAACAGGGCAGTGCTTAAACTGTCGTCTCTTAATGTTGAACCCTGAACTATAACAAGAGGTTAACTCTAGAATATGGTACTAGTCACGAAGAAGTTCCATGACAGGGATGTAGAACCGCAGCATTGTTCTTTTCCGCCACTTAGGTACGCGAAAGAAGCTTGAATATAACGAAAGTCTGGGCCAACTTAAAGTGAATGAGCTATATTCTTCTGTTTCAACCAACGCCATACTGTTTTATTCAGCTAGAAATACCTCACAGGAACCCGAGAGTGTTAATACTGTCATCATTAACCCTTTCTTGGTGTGAATAGCTCTAGCACTGTTCCATGACACAGATATGCCCTTGGAGAATGCTTCAGCATGGTGCCTCTCCTAATACTACCTTGTGTCCTGAACCCGAGAATGTTAATTCTGTCACCATTAACCCGTTCAAGGTGGGAACAGCTCTTAATTTTTCAAGTAAAGATAGTCACAGGGTGTGAGACATATAAGTATTTTAAAGATGTGTGATATACTCGTAACGTCACTTAATAAATCGTAACCATTAGACTAAGGTTTTCATGCAAAGCAATTTTTAGGTGTATGCAGGTGAATCATTAACGTTAGTTACGGAGTGAAAGACTGTGAATGCCGATTACCTAGTGCAGTTGAGAAATGAATAGAAATGTTTGTCGCCTGTGTCTGTCTGTCTGTCTCTCTGTCTGTCTGTCTGTCTGTCTGTCTGTCTGTCTGCCTGCCTCAGTCTGTTAGTCTGTCAGTCTCTATATAGGTATGTACTTGTCTATATGTTTGTCAGGACCAACTTGCCTAGCCCCGGGCTCCTACGCTCCTCATGGGGCAACGTAGGATTGGATGTTGGATGGATGGATGGATGGATGTGTATCTGTCTTATCAAACCATTACCAAATGACGTTACGAATTTTAATCAAAGTAGGAATGTCCACTCACTTCCTCTTTTCGTCTCCTCAACTTTTCTCTCGTTACCTTTCCCCTCCTCACCATTCCTCTGCTCTCCTCTCGTCTCCCAAAACACCTCCCACTCCAACACCTTCCTCTCGTATCCTCCAGGTGCAAAAAAAAAAAAGGGGGGGGGGAGTGGCCTCGACCACCTAATACGCAAATGGACTCCCCTGGGGGTAGGGGGGTTTCAAGAATACTCCCCCAGTATCCCTGCTTGTCGTACGAGGCGACTAAAAGGGTTGGTGGTGGGTTAGTGCCCCACCCCGTAAAAAGAACTAACTAAAAAAGCAAATAGAGCGCCTCGGACCCGGACGGACCATACGTTGACGACTAAGGAACGGACAAAGGACATTCTGAGAGTAGGAACGTGGAATGTGAGAGGAGTGAATGATGAAGTGAAAGAGAGAGAGATTGTCCAGGTGCTTGAGGATGCAAAAGTGGATATATGTGGATTGACTGAAACTAAATGGAAAGGTGAAAGGATGAGAGAATGGGAATACGGTGTAGGTATATGTGCGGGAGTCAGTGAGAATGAGAGGGCAAGAGAGGGAGTATGTCTGATGATAAGCAAGAAGTGGAAGGAGAATATAAGAGAGTATGGAACAGTGGGTGCAAGGATTGTATGGGTGAGGATGAAAGTAGGTATACAAGCATGGGCGATTGTATGTGTGTATGCTCCAACAGAGGATCGAGTGGCAAGAGTGAAAGATGAGTTTTGGGCGAGAGTAGAAGCATGTATGGACAAGTTTGAGAGGAGCGAGAGAGTGCTGTTGATTGGAGACATGAATGGCAAAGTTGGGAATGTACGAGTGGATGGAGTGGTTGGTCAGTGGGGTGTGCCAGCGGAAGTAGATGGGAATGGTAGTGCTTTGGTGGACATCTGTGCTGGTAAGGGGTTGGCAATAGCCAACACCTACTTTCGTCATAAGATGATCCACCAGTATACATGGAGAGTAATGAGGAGGATGGATGGTGAACTTGTTGAACGAAAGGCTATGATAGACTACGTGTGTGTGGATGAGCGAATGAGAAGACAAGTGTTGGATGCAAGGGTGTGGAGAGGGTGGGGGAATGGAGTCTCGGACCATCACTTAGTGATGGCCAAGGTAGAGCTGCAAAGAAAGTGGTTGAGGAGGCGAAGGGGAAGACAGGAGGAAGCAGCTCCTGTGAGAAGAGTGGAGAAATTGCAAGATAGTGAGAAGAGGACAGAGTATAAGAACATAGTGGAAGAAAGATTGGGAAGGTATGAGCTAGAGCAGATGGAAGGGGTGGAAGACGTATGTAAGATATTCACGGAAGAGATAAGCGCAGCGTGTGAGGCGGTTTGTGGAGTGAGGAGGAGATGCAAGGGTGTGCAAGGGACAGCATGGTGGAATGATGAGGTGAAACGAGCTGTGGAACAAAAGAAGAAGGCATATGGTGAATGGTTGGCGAGTAGAGGTAGGGGAGAAGATGAGAGAGAGAAGAGAGAGGTATATGTGGGCAGGAGAAGGGAGGTTAAGAGACTGGTGAAGGAGAGTAAGAAGAAAGTGGATGAAGAGTTTGGGAGGAATCTGAGTGTGAAATGGAGGGAGAGTAAGAAATTGTTTTGGAAGGAGGTAAAGAAAGTAAGGCAGTGTGAAAGGGGAAATAGTAGGGGAGTGAAAGATAGGAATAATAGATTGTTGGTGGAGAAGAGAGAGAAATTGAGGAGATGGAAGGAGCACTTTGAGGATTTGTTGAATGTAGAGAGTGAGAGCAGTGTGAGTATAAGTGGTTGGGGAATGGCTGGGAGAAGAAGAGATGAGAGGAGGGAGGAAGAGATCAGTAGGTCGGAAGTAGTGGAAGCGATGAAGAAGATTAAGCTGGGAAAGGCCCCAGGAATTGATGGAGTGTGTGGTGAAATGCTTAGGTATGGGGGTGAGATTGTTGTGGAGTGGATATGGAAGTTGTGTAGATTGGCTTGGGAAGAGGGAAGGGTTCCAGAGGACTGGAAATCAGGTATAATTGTTCCTCTGTACAAAGGAAAAGGGGAGAGAGAAGTATGTGGTAACCATAGGGGTATTTGCCTTCTTAGTGTGACTGGTAAAATATATGGTAGAATACTCATTGATAGGGTTAGGCATATGACAGAGGAGCTAGTTGGAGAAGAACAAGGGGGATTTAGGAAGGGAAAAGGGTGTGTAGATCAGATATTTGTTCTAAGATGTTTAGTGGAGAAGTACCTAGAGAAGGGAAGGAAAGTGTACGCTGCCTTCATGGACTTGGAGAAAGCTTATGACAGAATAGATAGGAAAGGTATGTGGAAGGTATTAAGAATATATGGAGTGGAGGGGAAATTGTTGAGTGCTGTGAAGAGTATGTACGAGGGAGCTAGGGCTACGGTGCGAGTGGATGGTGAGCTGAGTGAGTTCTTTGATCTCAATGTGGGACTGAAACAGGGGTGTGTAATGTCTCCATGGCTGTTTAATATATATATATGGATGGGGTCGTAAAGGAGGTACAAGGTAGGGCAGTGGATGTGGGGGTGGCCTAATGAATGAGGGTGAGATTTGGAAGCTTCCGGTGTTGCTGTTTGCTGATGATACAGTATTGTTGAGTGAAGATGAATGGGAGTTGCAAGGTTTGGTGAATGAATTTGGGACAGTGTGTAGGAGGAGGAAGCTGAAAGTTAATGTAAACAAAAGTAAAGTTATGGTGTTTGAGAGGAATGAAGTCACAGTGTGCAGTGAGGTTGGATGGTGAGGATATGGAGAATGTGAGTGCATTCAAGTACTTGGGTAGTGTGATGAGTAAGGATGGAACTTTGGGGGATGAAGTACGTGAAAGGGTACAGCAGGGAAGGAAGGTTGTTGGCACACTGAAAGCAGTGATGAGAAATAGGGAGGTGAGTATGGAAGTTAAGAAGTCACTGCATGATGGTATTGTGATCCCTACCCTGACATATGGAAGCGAGGCGTGGACCTTGCAAGAGGGGAACAAGTCAAGAGTGAGAGCAGTGGAAATGAGTTACTTGAGAGGAGCATGTGGAGTGACATGGAGGGACAGGTGGACGAATGAAGAAGTGAAGGAACGTTGTGGGGTAGATGTGGATGTGGTTGAAAAGATTAGGAGAAATACACTGAGGTGGTTTGGACATGTGGAGAGGATGGAGAATGAAAGACTGACTAAGAGGGTGTATGTAGGTGAGGTGGAGGGAGGGAGAGGGAGGGGTAGACCGAGGATGAGGTGGAGGGATGGAGTTGAGAGGTATATGAGGGAGGGGGGGGTGAGTTGGGGGGAGGGGAGTCAAATTGTGGGTGACAGAGTGACTTGGAGGCGTTTTGTCTGCGGCCACCCTTTGCGGGATTAGGGCGTCGGGCTATAGATAGATAGATAGATAGATTTCATTACTGGCTGTGGGATGTACCTTTCTCTGACGTCCGGTGGTGTGGTGGTTGGAACACGCCAGTCGGAGTTACGGCCTTGTGTAGGATCCATCCCCATGAGATAATAGGAAGTATTTCGACCACGTATTGTAATTAAGGGACACATACCTTTACCTGTACAACCTTGAAAAAAAATCGCCTCCCTGACAACACTGTCTTGCCTTCCATATTTCTCATTCCTCCCCAGCACAACAGAGCGTATCCTTCCTCGCCACATTGCTCATTCCTCCCCACAACAACAGACAGAGAGTATCCTTCCTCTTTATATTTCTCATTCCTCCCCAACACAACAGAGAGTATCCCTCCTCCCCATTTTCTCATTCCTCCCCAACACGACGGAGAGTATCCCTCCTCCCCATATATCTCATTCCTCCCCAACACAACAGAGAGTATCCCTCCTCCCCATATATCTCATTCCTCCCCAACACAACAGAGAGTATCCTTCCTCCTTATACTTCTCATTCCTCCCCAATACGACAGACAGTATCCTTCCTCCTCATATTTCTCATTCCTCCCCAACACGACAGAGAGTATCCTTCCTCCTCATATTTCTCATTCCTTCCCAACACGACAGAGAATATCCTTCCTCCTTATACTTCTCATTCCTCCCCAATACGACAGAGAGTATCCTTCCTCCTTATACTTCTCATTCCTCCCCAACACGACAGAGAGTATCCTTCCTCCTTATACTTCTCATTCCTCCCCAACACGACAGAGGGTATCCTTCCTCCCTACACTCCCTTGTCGTGTGCTTCAATTGCGATCACATACAAATAGTTCCTGTACCACCTTCCATTGCCCCAGCACGTGGAGTAACGTCGACGAAAATTTGCGCTTTGTTGCGCACTGTATTTCCTTCTGTCTATGACCTCCAATCTTTTATACGCAACTTGTAAAGGCATCCGGATGTGAACAGATTCTCTCTCTCTCTCTCTCTCTCTCTCTCTCTCTCTCTCGTCTCCTTAGAGAGAACAATCACGCAGTCTTCTACCATTTTGTTCCTTCTTCCTTGCAGTAAATAATAATAATAATGATAATAATAATAATAATGACTAGAATTCTGACATTGCTAAAACAGTATTCAAAGAACTCCACATTCCAAATGAAAATACTTTTGTTGTTGTAGATCTAAAATTAAGGGACTTTTGGTATGACTCAAACAAATTTTTTACGGATTTTGACCTGTGACCTTCAGATCAAGGTCATGGTAATTCGTACTATGCAAATCATGTTCACTCATGACCCACTACATTTCCACCGAGCTTGGCCAAAATCGGCCAAATACTTACCGATTCAGCACTTTCAGGCAACAGGCGGCCATTTTGATTTTCCTCAGTATCTCTAAAGTATTTGTTGGATCTTAGTATCAATACCCAGGTGCACTAGTATATGTTGACGACTACATACTGGAACATTTGCAAACTAATCGATTCAGTAGTTTTTGCTCCGTTGGAGAGCAAAATATGAAAAAATAACATAGAGGGCGCTATTGCGGCGCTAGTCCTAGGGAAAAAAATGTGCCAAAGAAGCCTACAGCCAAGATACATCGCTCCTTAGAATCTCAAGTCTCTATTTCGAACGGTCTGGAATGCCAGCCTTCTAGATGCCCTCCACCTCCACCCCCAAAGGTAATATTAATAATAAATGATATCTGCAGTATCAGTGAGAACTCCATAGAATGTGGAGTTCTTAATAATAATAATAATAATAATAATAATAATAATAATAATAATAATGATGATGATGATGGTGATGAAGATGATGATAATGATACGGTGCCCTAGGCTGAGGCCCCTGTACCTTGGGGGAAATAAACTAAGGTAGCGATTACTTTCCCCGTATCTAGTACAGTATTGCTGTTGTATTATTATTATTATTGTTTGTGTGTGTGTGTGTGTGTGTGTGTGTGTGTGTGTGTGTGTGTGTGTGTGTGTGTCTTCTTTCCCCCGCGTCTACGTATATTGTCTCCTCTCTCTTCCCTCGTCATTCTTTCTTTCTTTCTTCTCATTTTTAGCACCTCTGCTTTCATAATGACCTCATTAGCGCAGCTTTCTTTCTCACTCGCAATTTTTCCTACCTTTATTTTTCCTTTCTTCAATTAACACTGACTTCTTAATTTATACCTCCGCTCTCATATCCCCCTCCTGGTCTTCTCTCCTACCCCTCCCATCTCTCTCTCCTTTCCTTCCCAACGTCTTTCTCCTCCTTTTCCCCCCTCTCTTTCTCCTCCTCGTCTCCCCATCTCCATCCCGTCTTCTTCCCATCCTCTTGTCCCCCTTTTTCACTCTTCCTCACTCTCCCCTTTCCCTCCTTCCCCTCTATCCCCTTTCGCCTCCTGCCCCTCCCAATTCCTCCTCCTCTTCCCTCATCTTCCCTCCCTTACACACACACACACACACACACACACACACACACACACACACACACACACACACACACACACACACACACACACACATACACACACACACACACGACAGTAAGGACCTAAAGAAAAACATCCAATCAGTCTTCTCCCTGTCGTGTACAAATTTCTTCACAAAAATCCTAAAGCAAATCAAATAACCCCTACACGTGATGCACACCAGCCAAGAGAACAGGCCGGACCTCGTAGTCGTTATTAGAGTATGTAAGAAAGTAAGTAAGTCAGAAAGTATTTATTGACCACAGTATCCAGTTACACATACAAGATTTCAAGCAACAATAAACATTAACATGATAATCAGCACACCAGATAATAGCAAACATTTATGGTCCACAAAACAAGCGAAGTAGTAAAGGGTTGATCAGTGCACCCGTATAGACAAGAGGCCATAGTCGTGTTATTAGTAAAGTGATACAGAAAACTTCAGAATATAGGTAAGCATTGAGCATGGCATTCAGTGCATATGAAAAAATATTTGGTTCAGTTGGATCAGATGCAGTTATGAGAGCAGTTCGATTATGAGACGTGGAAGAAACTTAGGTTAAAATACTATATGAGATGATATTTATGATGACAGTACCGCCATCATAAATCCCCTTAAGGATAGCTAGCGCAAAAGAAATGGGTGTTAAACCAGGAGAGAGAATTTCACACAAGATTTTTTACAGCATTCCTGGACAACATTTCAGTTTTCTGGATTGGAATTAAAACGGAAGTAATGCTGAGGTTGAGCAGTTGAACAATATTTGCTGATGACCTAGTTGTGTGTGTGTGTGTGTGTGTGTGTGTGTGTGTGAATCAGGGAAACAACCACAAGAAATGGTAGCTGATTGAAAGAGGGAAGGTCTGAAGGCAGGCTTGAAAATGATTATGAAGACACAAGTAGTGTTCATCGGATACGTTCAGATCCTCCCGATAATAGCAGGAGATGAACTATAATATGTTAAAGAATGCAAACTATGATATTCGTGAAAGCAGTTCAAGCAGAGCCAGTTCATTACAGTGCAAACGAAAGAAGAAAATGAATGGGATGGAGATCTTTTGGTAAACTAAGTATCTGTATTAAGTATAAGCCATTGCCGTTATGTCAAAAGACAGTATGCCGTATTTGTTGTAACTTATTAATCAGAAACGTGGAGTCTGACAAAATCCACAGAACCCAAAACTTAGGAGTGCTCAGAAAGGGATGAAAAGGATTGTGTTTGGTGCTACATGGAGAGATAAGAGAGACACCTTCCTGGACACGGAAACGAAGCAGTTAAGAGATATATCCATCCATCCATCCATCCATCCATCCCTTTCTACCCAGTCAGTGCGATGGGTCCTAGGGCTATTGTACTCGTTCCTGACATTTAGTGGAAGGGTATTTAACCTCATTCACACCTGAGTGGCATTAAGTGATCAGTAACACCAGCCACCCCTCGGATGTTAACCCCTGCAGTCCCCAGCCGCTCGGAGTGCCTTAACCCACTAGGCAACCATGCGTCGTTTGGTCCTGCGGTTACCACCCAGCGTAGTAAGTAGTTTCTTGGGTTGCACTAAACCATTTGTCATGTCACTCAGTGTGGAGTCACCTGAAGGCAGCATGACATCGAATGAGTGAATGGTGAGCTCTTTGACCTACAACTAGTCACGGAAATAAAAAAGTGTATATGGATGTAGACTTGTGACGTCCTTCGCAGAGCACGTATCGGATGCACGACTCGAGATGGAGAGGAAGATGCCGGCAGAGAGATAGCGTTATGTTACTAAGATACGCTAAGACAGTGGAACAGGATAACAGTCTATCTTGGAGGGGACAGAACCAGGGTGATGATGACGATGATGATGATGGTGATGGTCTGAGTGTATAGGTGAAAGAGACAGGGAGGAGAAAATTGGTGGAGTGAGGGAGAGGCGAGGAAAGGAAGGAGAGTTGGAGGAAGGAAGGGAGAGAGCGAAGGATAGGAATGAGAAGAATGTAGAGGGAGGTAGTGAGGGCTGGAGAGGGAAAGGGGAGAGGACAGAGCGAGAAGGAGGGAAAATGGTAAAGGGAGAAGGGGAGGAGGGAGAAAGAAAAAAAAAAAGACTGGATAAAGGAGATAAGAGAGAGAAATGGTTCAGAGAAAGGGAGAGAGGACAGTAAGAACGAAGGAGGAAGATTAAAGGAGAATGAAGAAAGAACAGGGAAAAGTGAAGAGTGGGAGTGAGGAGGGAAAAAGTGGAGATATGAAGGGAAAAGTGGAGAGCGGGAGGAGAGCAAGACTTATGGATGGAGGAAGAAAAAGGAAGACTGAGTAATGGAAGAACATGTGAAGGAAGAATGAAAGGAAAGGGAAGAGGGGGAAAGAGGAAAGAAGCAAGAAAAATGCCGGAAAATCTGAGCGAGAGAAGGAAAAGCGAGGTGGGAGGAGGAGAATTATCTGTTGAGCCGAATCTTTCTCATTCTCGGTCTTCCTCTCCTTCGTTATCAGATGCTGGTCGTGGAAGGCTGGCCAGAATCAGAGTTGACAGCCCCATCTTTCACGAGAGAGAGAGAGAGAGAGAATGAGAGAGAGAGAGAGAGATTAAACAGTTTAAATGGATGGAGAAGGAGTTGGAGGAAAGATAAGATACCTTGTCTTCTCCACTTAAGTTTTTCGTTGGGGAGATGGAGGGGAGGGAGAGGAGAG
>NC_136954.1:40816946-40871946 GCF_032717465.1 Coenobita brevimanus
AATTGTTTATATTTGTTTTTACTAGCATTAAATGAGACACTGTTATGTGTCCCCATTCAGTGGTCCTAGATAAGTCTTGATTTATGGAGATTGCTGTACTGAGTTGTGAGATAGGGATATTAAACTCCTCCTCCTCCTCCTCCTCCTCCTCCACCTCCAGATATTGGGTTTGGGAACAGTCATAACATCTCGAGTTTTTGTTTTACCAAATTCCCGGGTGGGTAAAGAGACAGTAGCTCATAAGACGGGTCTGAGAGAGAGAGAGAGAGAGAGAGAGAGAGAGAGACTTACTCTTCTCTCACCTGTAGTGTGGCTTTGTTGTCATACTTTGCCTCCTGTAAGCTGGCCAAAAATATCTGTAAATATTTGCATGATTCTCCTCGTGTACAGTAAGTAGAGGAATTTGGGGAGGGATGTTGAGGTGAGGGTGGGGTTGGATGAAGAAGAAGAGGAAGAGCATAAGAAGAAAAGGAGAAAGAGGAGAAGAAGAAGAGAATAAGAAGGCCTTTAACTAAAAACAAGAGTATACCAAGGTCATGAAGGGGGACACGTTCTAATTTCCCATACTACAACACGCATCTGTAAAATTTGTAGTTGGTCTGTATTTCTTTTCTAAGGACGAACAGGCTGGGTCAAAAGACATTACTCTTACGTTCTCTTGACTGGCCTGGGAATCGAAAGGGTACAAGTCCTCCCCCCCTCCCCAAGATCTGGCGATAATTTCTGAAGCGATGATGATAATGATGATGATGTGATAGTGATGGTAGCGATGATGATGGTCGTGGTGGTGGTGTTATGATGATAGAGCTTACCTAATCCAGAATGGCTGTTATCTACAATAATGAAGGTGGGGAGAAGGCTAATTACAGGTAACAGGTACACGTGTTCATAATATACCACCCCAAAATTTGGGACTTACTCATATTTAATAATTAGTCCGTTAGATCACGAACATAGTGCGAGACAGATGCTAATGGAAATTTATAACATATAAAAAAATACTCTGTTCACTTTACCTTGGCGAAAAATTGCCATCCTCCATCTTACAGGTATAGCAATAGATAAGCACTGGAATATTAAGCTAGTAATGAAGAAGTGCTGCCTAAAGGATGTAGAGTCATAGATTTTTTTTTTTTTTCAGCGACTGAGCTACGGCAAATAAGCTGCAAAAGGATGAAAATCTGGGCCAAATTAAAGAACTGTTGTGCTGCGAAACCTCCTGTGTCACGTACAAGACGACCATACACCCAGACAGTGGCCCAGCATGTCATGTGGATTGCGTGGAAGTGAAGGATGTATTTTTTTAATACAAGGAAGAAGGAACCAAAGGGCAGGCACATGCAAAATTATTCCATTTAAAAAAAAAAAAAAAAAAAAAAAAAAAAAAAAAAAAGCTAACAGAGCCAAATCAAGATCCGTTCATTTCGAGATGCCTGGGCACATTGCGTTTGAAAGACTGGAGATCATAGGAGGCGTCTAGAGCCAAAGGGGCATCCCCACCAATATACTGGTTTTGAGTTAGGTATGGGAGACAACAGGCTTAACCCTCTTCTCAGTGACAGCACTGGTTGCCATACAAGATTCAGCCTTCTGGACAGTGGTAGAGGGGCTCAAAGTCACGTGGGTTTGTCCATGCTGCCGGGCGAACAAATCAGAGCAGGCAGGCATCTAAGCCACACAGCCCAAACCAATCAGCATTCTCACTCTCTGCCACTTCCCCAGAGCAGCCAATCAGCAAGCGTGTGGCCCGCCCGGTGTGACGGTGAGGTTCCTTCCCGTGTTCACTGAGGTGTATAATTATTACGTATTGGATTTTTACCCCATTTATCGTGGATTATTGGTGACGAGATGAGCTGTTGTTATTGGGGTTGAAGGGGGGGTGACAAGATGAGTTCATCACCTAGTTACAGTGAGGAGGTGGTGCCTATAACCTCTCGTAAGTGTCAGAAGTGTGTGGAGAAGTGGAAAAAGGTAGAAAGGAAGAGGAAAAGAGAGTGGTGAGGGGAGACAGCGGGAGGGGGCGTGGCACCGAGGAGGCAGAGTTGGATGTCGATCTCCTAGATGATGACCCCACCATTTAACCCCCCACTACCCCTTCTCAATTTACTTAAGCACTACACTACTTTTTTTTTTTTAGTGTTATTATTTCAATCTATTATGGTAGAGGAAAAATAATAACTGCATTGATTTCAGTTTTAGTTGTAAAAAACGTGAAAGTACAGTAATAATTATTCGTTTATTAATATTAAGTGAACTGGAATCTTCAGTTAATAAAGTTTTGTACATTAATACATTCATTGCTGTTTTTTCTATGTTTTTAAATCCCTACAATATGTCATTATGTCCACTTATAAATTGGGGGGTTGGTTTACTGCCTATTTTGTGGTTACGGTTATTATTGTTTTGGTTTTTTGGCTTTACATGTAGAGCATTGGCGCTGATGATCATTTTGATGTATAAAAGGTTTGTTTATTGCCTTCTGGCTATGACGTTGCCATAAACACAACTTTAAAGCGTCATAACTCAAAAGTACATTTTGGCGCCGATGCCCCTTTGGTTCTAGACGCCTCGGCAGAGGGAGACAGTGCCGGAGCGTGCCATAGAAATTCCGGGTATACTGGGCCAGATAAACCACTGAGGAAATGGTGTTATGTAGCCTTGTGTCACTTAGAACACGAACAGTTGTCCAGACCGATGGCTAATAAATCATTAAGGAAGAGGTGTTACGTAGCCTTCTGTGTCACCTAGAACACGAACAGTTGCCCAGACCGATGACTAATAAATCACTCAGGAAGAGATGTTACGTAGCCTTCTATGTCACTTAGAACACGAACAGTTGCCCAGACCGATGGCCATGTGACACTACATAATAAATCGCTTAGAAACATGTGCTACGAAGCCTCCTACGTCACCTAGAATACAACTATATGCCCAGACTGGTAGCCTAATGAAGCAGAATATGAAGGTGTAATGTACACACAACAAAAAAACTATCGTTACACCTTATGCGCGATATAAAATGACACACGAATGAAGGTTTTTGATAACAGCCTCCTCCATTGGTATTCCTGCGTGTGTTTGTTGCATATTTATTATAAGCTATATCCATTGCTTCTCCCGTGCATATTTCTACCTCGTCCTATTTGGCAACTCACCCACTGTCAGAGTTACCAACCCTAGCGAGACAGCCAGGTTGTTCAGTATGAAACACATCGGACCCCCCTTAACGATAGTTTTTTTGCTGTGTTGTACATAATAAATCGCAATGAAACTGGTACCACACCGAGACCTGCATATCCGTCGGTTGAGGAAGCTCCCTAACGCCGTTTCCTGCGCGATTCATTTTATTTATTATAACTCACTGTCCTCTTCTGTGTTACGCAAATCCTTCTAGTATCGCCATTCTCGGCCAAAATAACGTACAATAGGATGTTAACTACCCATGTCCAAAAATAAATTGCTAAGGAAGAAGTGTTAGGGAACTTCCTTAACCGGGGAGAACACGAGCCCAAGGGTTGTATTCTCACAGGATTATAAGGCTGCTCTAGCTTATCTTCCTGTCACTATAATAGTGTTGTGATTGATGTTAATATAAGCATGGTCGATATTAAGTAGATTTAAAGAACATAGAAGGGCGTTAAAAATTGTCAAGGATTTGGTGTAAGGAAGCCAGCCAAGCCAAGACGCACACGACACCCAAATAACAAACACACACCTGGCAGGTTGTGTGGATGGCGTGCCAGTGGGAGGTGTGGAGGGGTATCAGGGTGGAATTACAGTGGATTAGCGTGGTCTTAGCTGGTTGCACTACGCTACAGGGGCAATTCCCGGGGTAATGTGTCACGCCGAAACAGCTGAGAGGCCAAATCCTCAGTTAAGAGGCGTAGTATTCTCAGCTTTGCCAGTCTGCTCATCCCCGCTCTTAGTCTTAATTTTAGAGGCCGATTATATATTAAGGTAAATTTGAGTGTCTAGCTGTTGATATTGCCTTTGTGGGTTTTGCTGTTATTATGATCATTATATTTCTCATTTATTTTTTCTTACGATTATTTTTCTCGTAGTTATCATTGCTTAACTGTCGATATTAGTTTTCGCAGAATTCTCAGATACTGTGGGCTTCTCTGTTTATGTCCCGATCTGTGTGTTGGTCCTAACAGTAGGATAGGATTATATGCCACGATTACATTTTACGATATTCTTGATTGCCTAACTGTCGATATTGCTTTTCGTAACCATGACGACACAGAGGATTATCAGTTTTTTTTTTTCCTCTTTTGAACCTTATGTTACCCTTTGACTATATTTTACGGCTGTCTTTATTGCCCTGTTGTTACCTAGCTGTCGATTTATTTTATTTATCTATTTTTTTCATAGATGGCAACACAAGGTTTTCGTGGATAGTATTGTTCATATGGTGGCTTGTTATGCTGCTGTTAATTTGAGAATACTATTTTATTGCATTTTTTGATAATTCCTGCTGTCCTAGTAGTGCCTAATTGTCCCTGTTGTTTCCCGTAACCATGGTAACGCTGAGAATTATTTAGGGATTGTGGGTTGTGCTATTTATATATATAATTTGTGTGCATCACTCTTAATTTTAAGATACGATTATATTCAACAAATACATTTTAAGGTTTTCATGATTACCCTGCTGTTACCTAAATGTCGGTATTGCCTTTCGTTCCCATGGCAGCATCTCTCTCTCTCTCTCTCTCTCACACACACACACACACACACACACACACACACACAGTGACAGGAAATAGATTTAATTGCCCCTAAAAACTTACCTGTGAGGGTAACTGCTCCTCCCTCCTGCAAATTTGAAATGGAAAATGAAGTGAACTCTGCCAGGTGTTAAATACGAACATAAAGATATGAAGGTTGAGGTGACAAAAATGTGAAAATTAGGAAGGATGTACCACTCAGGCTTGGAGAGAGAGAGAGAGAGAGAGAGTAAAAGTGGAGGTGTGAAAATAGTGTGGCTGTGTTGTGGTAAAAAAACACTGGCCTCTGTATTTTTTGTGGTACATCTGTGCATTGTACGGGAAAGAAAAATATGAAGACACACTTTTAGATTATTTTTTTTCCCCAATGCAGTTTGGTATTGATTATTACCCGTCTCCGCCCCGGAGGGGCTGGGAGACGGGTATTGTTTTCATTTGGTTTGTTTGTGTGTGTGTGTGTGTGTGTGTGTGTTTGTTTGTTTGTTTGTTTGTTTGTCTGTCTGTCTGTCTGTTAAGAACTTTACGCAAAAACTACTGATGCGATTTTGACTAAACTTACAGGGATGATGGGCTGTGCCCTTCTGATCACCTGATCAAATTTTGGGCCAAATTGGGCCAAGGCCCAGGCTGTAGGCCCCAAAAAATGTAAAAAAAAAAAAAGTATAGGTTTTTCGCTATAACTCCATTCCAATTCGTCATATCAACATGAAACCAAAGCCTATAGGTGCATCTTTCGAAAATGCATCCTACAGTTTAACATGCCTCATTACATCAGGGGGGCCACCCCCTAGTTAGCGGTAAGAAGGTCAGTGTCAGGTGAGTCGGGCCTAAAATTTCAAATGGACACAAAATCGTCAATATACACACGATTTACTCCAAATTTGATATGTAGCATTTTCGAGTAGATATCCTGATGTGTTCATACGTCAGCACTAAAATGACGGCCGTTGATGGGTTTGCTGTGCCTTGGCACCGCTTCTTGTATTTTAAATGGTAATATTGGCGAAAAAGTTAAACCTCTTCTGGTCAGCGACAGTTTTAATAATATATTCTAGCTAACGACTAGAGATTAACTCTCTCTCTCTCTCTCTCTCTCTCTCTCTCTCTCTCTCTCTCACACACACACACACACACACACACACACACACACACACACACACACACACACAACGCTTCTAGTGGCTTGCTTTGGTGAACTATACAAATTCCTCTGCAGTAAACCTTGTGTCGTCTCGCCCAGACCTCCTCTCTGCCCCACCGTGACGAAACTGCATGACAAGTTTGGCCAGCTTGTAGAGTGACCTGCTGGTGGTGTCAGGTGGTGGAAATTTGTAGAGGAAAAGCTGGTGGCACGGTGGAAATGGTGGCAGTTTTACTAAGTTTACCAGTTCAGTGCGAGGATTTTTTTTTTTATTAGTATTCCTTCCGGATTATTTTGTTGTTGGTACCTATGGATGATTTAAATTATTTTCGTGGAATAATAGAGAGCGAGAGAGAGAGAGAGAGAGAGAGAGAGAGAGAGAGAGAGAGTTTTCGAATTGGAGGGGTTGGATATAACCCTCCTTAGTACTATAAGATGGCACCTAAAGTCGAATCACACTACTTCCCATCCTCTCCATTCCCCACACACACACGTTTCCCAAGACTCCCATCTCCACCGCTGTAACTCTTGACTTTTAATTATCCTGTCATCAGCCTCGCGCCCATAGGTTATTGTGGGTACCTATACTCCTTCGTGCAGTTCTCATACAGTTGCCACGTTCAATAGGTGAAGAAAAAAAATATAGCATGTCATAATGCCAAAAAATATAAATGTCTGTCTGATTAAATGTATTAAGGCATTTTCACTTGGTCATTGTTATAATTTCACTTTTTAGCATTTAGACTGCTCATAAAAGTCAGAAATATGCTAATTCCGTATCAGTTTGTCATGCTTTATGTTTATTAAATTCAAGGAGGTGTAGAAAAATATTTATGTCCAATGTCATGCAAAAGTGTGTGTGTGTGTGTGTGTGTGTGTGTGTGTGTGTGTGTGTGGTAGTATAGTGTAGTGAGCATTGTGTAGTGTAGCATACCGTAGTGTAGTGTTGCTTAATGTAGTGTAGTGTAATGTAGTGAAGTGTAGCATTGTGTAGTGCAGTGTAGTGTGCTGTGGTGTTGTGTAGTGAAGTGTAGCATTGTTTAGTGCAGTGTAGTTTAGTGTAGTGCAATGCAGTGTAATGTAATGTGGTGTAGTTTGCTGAAGTGTAGCATAGTGTAGTGATGTGTAATGTTGTGTATCGTAGTTCAGTGTACCGATGTGTTGTGTAGTGTAGTGAATGCATCGTAGTGAGAGGCAGTCTCCCATATTCCGCTAGTAAAAATAACCATGTGTAAATACCTACTGATAATCCGCTCTGTATATTATTTTCAGTTCCTGCGTACAGTACATTGCGTTTGGCTCCTTTGTATATTTTCAGCGCCATCAGTGCTATTTTCAGAGCCCTCTGTGTTTTCAACACCTGTGTTATTTTCAGCGCCATCTGCGTTATTTAGAAGTCTTCTGCATAGTATATTCAGCACCATCGTTCTTTACTTCCAACAATTCATTTATATACTATTTTCAACGCCCTGATTTAATATTTTCAATGTCTTCCTGTATCTTCAAAGCCTTAGTGTATTATTTTAGGCTCCTTCTTATATTACTTTCAGAAATTCGCCTTCCTCTTTCCAATGCCTGCGTATATCTTCAAACGAGATTAGATTGCAGCTCAAAATCGACAGTGCATTAATTTCCCTCCTTATATTCTGCAGTTAGGGACCTTGATTTTCATTAAGACTCCTGAGAGTCGTCTTCCAGGGGACGGTATGGTTTTAGCAGGAAAAAATGATCGTCTCTATATTTTCCTTTTAGAATCTCTTTCGCCTCAACCACCCACCAACAGCACTGAACTTGTCTCCTATTCCACATGCTCAGTCGACATTCATGTTTTGTGCTAAGAATTGTGTTCTCCTCCTCCTCCTCCTCCTCCTCTCGTCTTACTAGTTTTCTTCCTCAGCAGCAGCACTAAAATCAGTCCTTCCTCTCTTCCCCAGGCCCAGTCAGCATTGATATACGACGCGGTGAGGGTGGTTGCTGAGGCGCTGACCAGACTAAAGCACAAGAAAGTGGACGTGTTTGGTGAGTCTCCTGGGCTGGGGGCGCCGCGGATCATCAGCTGCCACAGTAATGACGCTGATCAGAGCGTCTGGGAGCACGGCGAGAAGATCACCAGGCACTTGAGGAAGGTGGGTCCAGGAGTAGGTGTTAGGGTGAGGTATTAGGGTGCCAGGGTGGGGTATTAGAGTGCCAGGGTGAAGTATGAGGGTGTCAGGGTGGAGTATTATGGTGCCGGGGTGGGGTATTAGGGTGCCAGGGTGGGGTATTAGGGTGTCAGGGTGGGGTATTAAGGTGTCGGGGTGGAGTATTAGGGTGCCAGGGTGGAGTATTAGGGTGTGAGGGTAGAGTATTGGGGGTGTCAGGGTGGAGTATTAGGGTGTCAGGGCGGAGTATTAGGGTGCCAGGGTGGAGTATTTGGGTGCTAGGATGTGGTATTATTGAGCCAGGGTGAAGTATTAGGTGCCAGGATTGGGTATTAGGTTGGAATAATAAGGTGTCAGGATGGGGTATTGGAGTGCCAGGGTGGAGTATTAAGGTGGCAGGGTGGAGTGCGTGGAGTATTAGGGTGTCAGGGTGGAGTATTAGGGTGCCAGGGTGGAGTAATAGAGTGCCAGGGTAGAGTATTTGAGTGCCATTGTGGAGTATTGGGGTGCCAGGGTGGAGTACTATATTAGGATGCCAGAGAAGAGTATTAAGGTGCCAGGGTGGGTATCAGTGTCAAGAATGGTGATAATGGTGTCAGGATATAGAATTGGGTGTCAGTGTGGAATAATGTGGTGGTAGGTTGGACTTGGAGGCAGGATGTCAGGAGTGAATAACAAAAGACCACCAGGGACTTGAGGAAGGTGGGTGAAGAGTTAGATATGTACTGTAGAGATGTTAAGGTGCTGAAAAGGAAAAACAGTTCTCTAGGGTGGAGTATTGAAGTTGTTTTAGCGTACGTTAATGTTGTTGTTATTCATATTGCTTAACCCTGGACCACCTGACCGACCGTAGTCGTCGACCTTAGGTAAACGACCGCCCCTGTGAGGTTGTCCCATATGTTCCGTACACCGTTGACGTTGTGTCTGCATCCTATTGTAGCGTGTGCTGTGCAGTGCTCCATTGTGTGTTTTATGTTGTGTGGGCTTGTTCAACAAGCAAGGCAAATGTCATCTCTGATTCCATCCAACCCAAATCTAAACTAGCAATGACCAGGGCTGAGTGATGTCCTGATCTAACCCTAGCCAAGTGGACTCGACCAGCTCTGTTTAGGTATAATTTTGTTGGGTGGATGACATTAGGGGTGGCATGTAGTAGTGTGTTCTGATATGGATGTTTTGCCGTGCGCGTGAAGTAGGTATGTAGGTGTTTCTTCACTGATTGTGTGGGAATGTCTGTCTTAGGTTGTAGCATTAATTGTCTGAGTAGGATATTAGAGTGTTATGAAAGATGGGTATGGTGTCAGGGTGTAAAAAATGTGTTGTATGGAATTATAAGGTGTCAGGGTGTAAAATTAGGTTGGCAGTGTGGAACATTAGGGTGTCAGGATGGAGCTGGGGTAATGCTGTCAAGAAAGAATAATGATGAAGCCAGACACCTGAAGACGATGTGTAATATGTAATAGTGGCACTGTGAACATGTTATGGTGCTATAGAGGATAATTAAAGCACTGTAACCTTATTACCGTAACATGACCAAATTTTCGTCCCAATGCAACTTATTTCGTGTAGGTGAATGGCAGAACAAGAGAGTGCATAATTTCTGCATCCTCTCCATAGCACTACTTCGTGACTAGCATCATATTCTAGTGTTAATCTATTGTTACAGTTCGGTGCTTAAATTCTGCTTCCTCTCCACAGCACAACTTCATGACTAGCATCATATTCTAGTGTTAATCTGTTGTTACAGCTAAGCATTCAGATGGAGAGATGGCAGTTTTAGGTCGTCACAGTAAAATGATCATAGGTAGAATATTCGGGTGCAGAGAGTGCATAGCTACAGTTCATTTACCTTCACTTGGCTCAGATTTTCGTCCGTTTCCACCTTCTTTTACGTAGCCCATTTGGCAGAAAAGTCGCGGCTTGACTTCCTTTACGTAACCCTTTTCATGACTAGTATCCTATTTTCGAATTTCTGGTTTTAAATCTTGCAAACAACTTAACAATCAAGATGGAGAGAAGACAGTTGTAGGCCAAGCTAGAGTTTAAGAAAAAAAAAAAAAGATACAGGATTATGATGTTTTCTTGCACGTTAAAGCCTGGGAGACACATCCGTAAAACATCGATATATACATACTGCTGAATTACTCGCTTTCAGGTTAAGATAGTTTAGATTATGATTTCCAGTCCTTTCCTATCAAATTTCCATGACAGTGTTTCCATTTTGCATTGTGGACCTTCTCACGATTTCCTGCAGGCTTCGTCTGGAGGGTTTGATGGGCGGAGGAAGGGGGGGATGGGGTTTCCTGCTATTCTCTCTTTGCCTTTTAACCCGTAAAATAGTTTTGTTAGTTAAAAAACTTCCTAATAACAAATAGCTTCGAAATGACCAAGTGTGTTGCTGTGTATTTTTCTTAGTAAGAGATTTAGGAGGTCAGGGTGGAAAATTAATCCTTCCAGTACGGGACTGTTTTGTGATACATTCTTGCTGTCACCACATTATTTCCTTCAATTTAGGTGGGCACCTTGGCAGTGATGAAGTTACTGAAGAATATATCTAACCCTTCCAGCACGGAAAGTATATCGTATGTCGAATAAAATCGTCTGGAAATAGCAAGATAACACGTCATCAGATTTTGAAGGTTAATAAATATGATTAACCGCGTCTTTTTAATCTTTTCAACCTGAGGACATCATGTAGCCTACAGTATGTATTGCATTCCTACCATTTCCTTTCGATTTGACTCAGCATAGAGGAAACATTTCGTAGTGAAGAGGTTTGAAGTGTCTTTATTATCACTTCTGCTAAAAGATGTCTCTCCTAAGCTGAGTAAAATCGGCCAGAGGTAGCTAAAATTAAATTGCAAAAGACGTCCTCGGAGCGAACAGGTCAACCGTCAGTCCGATGATTTATTGTTTAATTGCATTGTTGATATAAAACCCCGGTGGCCCAGTGGTCAGCACTGCCAGCTGCAGTTGCCAACACGATAACACCAGTTATGAATTTTGCTGTGACAGGTCGCAGCACTCAGTTCAGGTGTAAGTTTACCCCTTTGGAGTTGGTAGGCGAAATAAATACCCCCGATAACACCTAAGGTAGGCAACTGTGTACTGTATTCTGAATGATGGAATGGCCCTGTATGCCAGGACTGTGGGCTAATAACCTGTCAGAGAGTTAAAGGCATACTGCCGTCACCTGTACACAGGCGGTCAAATGCTGTCTCCCGCTCCTAGTCACAGTAAGAATATCTACCGAATGAGTATAAGACAGTGGTGGTTCGGGAGGTGGGGGATGGTTTTTTTTTGGGGTGGTAGGAAAGTTAGGGCAGGGGAGGTTTGGGAGGTGAGGGATGCGAGGTGTTGGGGTGGCAAGAAGAGGGTTAAAAGCGAGGGAGTCAACTTCCTGGTCGTTATCTGGTACATATTCTTGCTGTGGCTGGGGCAGGACACAACATTTGACCCCCAGTGGACGGTCGACATCATAAGTTCTATCGTCTCTTGGTGTTCTCTCCACCGGCTTTAAAAACAAGTAAGATGAATCCACAGTAACCTACACTGATCATTTTACTTGGCCACAGATCAGTGTCATCTGTGTCGGTTGCTACATTTTCACCACTCAGATTCTCATAGACTATGGAAAAAGCCGGAGAAGCGACAGGACTTTTGATGCTGACCGTACCTCTACCTCCAGACGTCATTATTCAAGTCAAGGAAGGTTTCTCGCACCGAAGGAGTTGCACTGCATCCTGGACAGAAGTGTTATGAGTCCATGGGTAGGCTGTGCGTACAATAATATCCCTGTGTAAGCGAGGGAAGGCATTGGTATGGCAGCGGTGGTAGGGTGCTTAGCGGATGAGGTGTGCAGCAGGTTTATGGGAATATGACACAGACAGCAGCAGGGTGAGCTGAGGCATGGGGGTGGTGGTGCACTGTTAAACGCACATTACTGTGTTAACGAAAGTGAGTCAGAGAGAGAGAGAGAGAGAGGTGGTCTCGCTTTGACACTGATACTGTACCTCTCAAGGATCTAAATTCTCTCTCTCTCTCTCTCTCTCTCTCTTGGAAATTGAAAATAAAAAACAATAGCAAGATCAGTAAAATTAATAATATAATGACAAGCAGCAGCACTGGGATTGCAACACCTACGCTCTCCAGCTGTTTCAAGTGTCGAATATTTTACCTTGCTCTGTGACCTTGACCTTCGACAGATTACTCTAGAAATCTACTTGCTTCATCCTTGCCTAGCTCATATCCTTTCCACCAACTTTGACTCATATTAGGTCAGATCTGTCTGAGTTGACTTTGTCCTGTGAAGCAAACAGACTGTCAAACGGAAAATTTGTATTTTAGGTTATAGCACTTTTTTAAAATTTAACATGACAAATATTCATGACCGTTTTCAGCTCATTTAATGGCCATGTGTATTCAGACTGGATGGTTTATTTGGCTAGAAACTAAAGAGACTCACTGGTACCCCATACCTAAAATTCATCGAACTTACACGCAGCCACGACTTAGTATTTGATTTGGCAGAGGAGACCAGTACCATCACGTGACAGCAAACCAGCAAATAATTTCGTTACCCATAATGAGTGTTGTTGTTGATGTGTTTTTCATGCAATATCATGGTATTATTGGTGTGTTTTTCTTGCATTCTCTTGGTATTGTTGGTGTGTTTCTTGCATTATCTTGGTATTGTTAGTGTGTTTCTTGCATTCTCTTGGTATTGTTGGTGTGTTTCTTGCATTATCTTGGTATTGTTGGTGTATTTCTTGCATTATCTTGGTATTGTTGGTGTGTTTCTTGCATTATCTTGGTATTGTTGGTGTGTTTCTTGCATTATCTTGGTATTGTTGGTGTGTTTCTTGCATTATCTTGGTATTGTTGTTGTGTCTCTTGCATTATTTTGGTATTGTTGGTGTGTTTTGCTTGCTTTGTCTTGGCATTGTTGGGGTGTGTTTCTTGTATTATCTTGGTATTGTTGTTGTTGTTGTGTGTTTCTTGCATTATCTTGGTATTGTTGTTGTTGATGTGTTTCTTGCATTATCTTGGTATTGTTGTTGTTGATGTGTTTCTTGCATTATCTTGGTATTGTTGTTGTTGATGTGTTTCTTGCATTATCTTGGTATTGTTGTTGTTGATGTGTTTCTTGCATTATCTTGGTATTGTTGTTGTTGATGTGTTTCTTGCATTATCTTGGTATTGTTGTTGTTGATGTGTTTCTTGCATTATCTTGGTATTGTTGTCGTTGATGTGTTTCTTGCATTATCTTGGTATTGTTGTTGTTGATGTGTTTCTTGCATTATCTTGGTATTGTTGTTGTTGATGTGTTTCTTGCATTATCTTGGTATTGTTGTTGTTGATGTGTTTCTTGCATTATCTTGGTATTGTTGATGTGTTTCTTGCATTATCTTGGTATTGTTGTTGTTGTCTTGTTTCTTGCATTATCTTGGTATTGTTGTTGTTGTCTTGTTTCTTGCATTATCTTGGTATTGTTGTTGTGTTTCTTGCATTATCTTGGTATTGCTGGTGTGTTTCTTGCATTATCTTGGTATTGTTGTTGTGTTTCTTGCATTATCTTGGTATTGTTGGTGTGTTTTTCTTGCATTATCTTGGTATTGTTGGTGTGTTTCTTGCATTATCTTGGTATTGTTGGTGTGTTTCTTGCATTATCTTGGTATTGCTGGTGTGTTTCTTGCATTATCTTGGTATTGTTGTTGTGTTTCTTGCATTATCTTGGTATTGTTGGTGTGTTTCTTGCATTATCTTGGTATTGTTGTTGTGTTTCTTGCATTATCTTGGTATTGCTGGTGTGTTTCTTGCATTATCTTGGTATTGTTGGTGTGTTTCTTGCATTATCTTGGTATTGTTGTTGTGTTTCTTGCATTATCTTGGTATTGCTGGTGTGTTTCTTGCATTATCTTGGTATTGTTGGTGTATTTCTTGCATTATCTTGGTATTGTTGGTGTGTTTTTCTTGCATTATCTTGGTATTGTTGGTGTGTTTCTTGCATTATCTTGGTATTGTTGGTGTGTTTCTTGCATTATCTTGGTATTGTTGGTGTGTTTCTTGCATTATCTTGGTATTGTTGGTGTGTTTCTTGCATTATCTTGGTATTGTTGGTGTGTTTCTTGCATTATCTTGGTATTGTTGGTGTGTTTCTTGCATTATCTTGGTATTGTTGGTGTGTTTCTTGCATTATCTTGGTATTGTTGGTGTGTTTCTTGCATTATCTTGGTGTTGTTGTTGCAGGTTGAGATGGTGGGACTGACAGGCAACATCAGCTTCACGGACGAGGGTAAGAGGAAGCTGTACTCACTGGACGTGGTGGAAATGACACTCAACAGCGAGACGGTCAGAGTGAGTGTCGAATTTATCTAATATAGTGCGTTATCATTAGCTTTTATCTCTCCTAGTTCATTTCTTAATTTTTGCTGTCTTTCGTCGGAGATGATCTTAAACAGAGATCGTCAAAGGGGTGTAGTGAGTGTTGAGTTTCTCTCTCTCTCTCTCTCTCTCTCTCTCTCTCTCTCTCTCTCTCGGCCTACTACACAGAGACAAAGTGAGTATTAGCATCTTCAGTCCAGTACCGTGCGTTTTCATTTTCTCTTGCCTACTCCAAACTGTTTTTATCAGCTAGGAGTGAGAGAGATAATGGGAACCATAAGCAGCATCTACGGTTCCCAGATTTCCGTTATGTACTCGTATACCGTTGTTGCATTCTGTTCTGAGTTTCATTTTATAAGCAAGGGCATTCTTCCAGTTTCTCTACCTTAACTTATCCCAACCTAACCCAGCCTGACAGATTACCTAACTGACTGACAAACCTACCTGAAATTAAGACAAACCTAACCTAACCGGCTGACAAACTAACCTAACCTGATACTAAGAAAACAAACCCAACCTAACCTTGAACTTTCTAGGTAAGGGAACGTGTAAAAATAGTACACAGAATGGAAATCACCGTTCAAAAAGTCGCTAAGTGTAATAAAATGGCCTAGACATATCAGGAATAAAAAATACATCATCATAGTGAAGGATTGGTGTTGGAGAGGGATGCCTTCATGTGGTGGCACCGATATAACTGGTCGGGTAAGCTGCCTGGTTGTACAAACGTCCCTCAACTACTTCCCCCGAAAGGCGGAGGATGGACGGTCGGAGAAGGCCGACTCCAGCCTGCAGTCGACCAGATTCACGATACAGAAGAACCTGGGTCTGTAACCACTGCTGGCTAAGAAGTTCAGCAATATAATGTTAACATTATCTCCTTTTTCTTTTCTCTCACCTCACCACTGCTCTTGTGTCTCGTTATCTTTCATGTATCCATTTTAACCCTTTGAGTATGTAAATGACAGACCACCCTGCACTCTCTCTCTCTCTCTCTCACACACACACACACACACACACACACACACACACACACAGCTGTTAAGTAGCGCAAAAAATTACATGAGGTACTTATCTTTTTTTTTTTTTTTTTTTTTTTTTTAGGGAAGTATAGTGTTTACTTGTCTGGTAACAAGTGCAGGCATAGTCAGTGGTCCTTGTACATGTCTGCAATGCCAAACTGACGAATAAATAATAACAAATGGCCGTTAGAAAACAGAGGAATGTCCGCACCCTCATGCTGTCAGTCCTAAGAATTCAACTGTGAGCCATTTAACATTTTGTCTGCGAGTTACCAACTTTGGTGTATGTGTGTGTGTGTGTGTGTGTGTGTGTGTGTGTGAGAGAGAGAGAGGGAGAGAGAGAGAGAGAGAGACTGTAAAGTGGCCATGGGGGAGAACATAAAGGCAATATTATGAGGAGCGGGGGGGAGGAGAGGATCAGGTGAGACATATATATAGGAACACATGAGGTGGGGGGATTGTTGGTGAGAGGAAGAGAGGAGAGGCGGAGGAAAACGAGGAACATGGGAGAACAGAAGAGTGGAAAAGGAAGAATGGAAAGGGGAGAGAAGGGAAGGGTAAAGGAGATGGTATTCAGAGAGAGAGAGAGAGAGAGAGAGAGAGAGGGAGGGAGTAATGGGGAGAGAGAGAGAGAGGGGGGGGAGTAATGGGGGGAGAGAGAGAGAGAGAGAAAGGGAGGGGGAGGGTAATGGGGATATGTGAACTAAAAAAAGGTGGTACAGAGGAAAAGGAAGGAAGAGAGGATCAGAGATGACCGTGATATTGGCACATGAGGTGGGGAGATTGCTGGCAGGAGAGAGAGAGAGAGAGAGAGAGAGAGAGAGAGAGAGAGAGAGAGAGGAGGAGGAAAAACGAGGAGTAAGGAGAGTAGAATATGACAATGGACACATCTAGTAGCCGCATCCACCCAAACCGTATCCACCACCCCAGCGTATAACAGAAGGTGTCGTTTGTTCTTAGACACCTCTTAGACATAACCCAAATGAACTCCACACGCATCTCAACACATACGACTCGCCTCCAACACTCCCCGCCAAAGTGACATTCATAAAACTCTGCGGTTCTGTCTTGCCAGATTTCATCATTCAAAATGTACGGTGACTGAGAGAGTAACAGTTTGGGACACGCACTGAATTTGGCCGCCCCTGTGGGTTCGGCAAACGATGGGGAATAGGAGGAGGAGGAGGAACGGGAAAGAAAAGACACAAGAATGAAATTGAACGATCAAGAGGAGGAGGAGGAAGAGGAGGAGGAGATGGTCGGTAAGGGGGAGAAAAGAAAGATGAGAAATATTAGCAGTATTGTGAAGGAACAAGAAGACGAAAACAACAGAAGAGGAAGAACTATATAGGATAAAAGAAGGTGAAAGAAGGGATAAGAAAGGAAGGAAAGCGAAGGAGGAAAGGAGAGGAGGAGGGAGGTTGAGAAAGGATATGAGAAAGATAACCCGAGGGTATGGTGTACGTACAGGGGGAACCAAGAGTAGGAGAAGAAAGGGGTCACAAGAAAGAAGAATAAAGAGGAGAAACGTGAAGGAAGGGATCACAAGAAGGAAGAATAAAAGGAGGAATAAAGACCGACAAGAAGAAAGGAAAAACAAGAAAGGAGAAGCCATGGGAAGTGAAAGATAGAGGAAAAGGAAGAGGAGAAAAAAGAAGGGAAATTAAAATAAAAGGAAGAGGAACAAAACAAAGAGGAAGAAGAACAGAAACGAACACAGAAGACTGAAGTGGTTCCAGGCTGTGGTGTTTATTCGGAACAAGAGGGAACAAGACGAGGTGAAGATGGAAGACAAAACGAAGAGAAGAGAAACAAGAGGGAAAAGGGATGAAAAGAAATAAATGATAAACGTAGAGATCAAAGAAAGCGAAAGAATGAACGGGGAGGAGAGTCGAAAGTAAGAGTTATGAAAGAGGACTGAAACGAGGAGCAGGAGAAGACGGGAGACAGACAAAGGGAGAGAGAGGAGACACGCGAGACTGAGGAATAAGTAAGGTAAATAAGAAGCAAAGCAAGAAAAAAAAATACAATGAGAAGAGGGCAAAAGGAGGACTAAGGTTCAGATGAAGACAAAAAGTGTGTTGGTTTCCAGCTATGGTGAGTGCACAGAGGGAAGGGGGACAGGAGAGAGAGACGAAAGAGGAGGAGAGAGAAGAATGAAACAAAAAAAGAGAGGAGGGTCAAATGGAGGACAAGAGAAGAAAGAATAACGACGGTCAAGGAGGAGATAAAGAAAAAGGAGACACGAGAAGATAAGGAAAACGAAAGGATAAGATGGCTCCTAGAAGGGAAGAGGGAGAGAAGGATTTAGTAGAGAAGAGAGGAGAGAGGAAAGAAGAGAGAAGGTGAGAAATGCTAGAGAAAAAAGAAGGGAGGCAGGCGAAATAATAATGATGGGAATAAGAAAAGGTGAGATAGTTCCAGACTGGTGTGTGTGCATGACGGGTCAAGTGCAGAAGAAAACAAGATGGGGAAAAACAAGATAAGGGAAGAAAGAACTGAAGAGAAGCAAGGAAGATCTGTGGAAAAGAAGGGCATAGGAAAAAAGAAAGGAAAAACGAAAAGAATGAGTAAACGAAGAAAAAGATTGATAAGAAAGAAAAGGCAGATAAGGGAGGAGGAAATCATTGGGTCCAGTGAAATTGCAAATAATTACTTGTAATTTGCATATGTTTTTAAGAAAGAAGAGTCATTAGAAGATAATATGTAAAGGTTCATGATATATACACTGTCGGATAGAGTTACACAAGCATTTTCAAACTTTGCACTCTAGAAAATGCTTGCCCTGCTAGGGGCGTGGTGATGCCGTCGCAGAGTACATACATAAGTGGCCAAAGCACGCATCACTGGACGTAAGTATCCCCATTCTCTCTCTCTCTCTCTTTCTCTCTCTCATACAAATGTACCCTGACTACTAAATCTAAATCCAGGCCATAACACGGTGCACTTTGCCACCCACATTTCACCAAACCACACCGTTGCAGGAGCACAAAAATGGTCAAAGCATCCCCACAGAGGGTATCAGTCAGGACCAAGATCGCAATGTCAGCCACTGGACTCCCTAGTGGGTGCGTGTGTACAGGTGCCTTTAGAAGTGTTTACCGGGGAAGGGGATTTTTTTTTTTTTTACATATATATATACTTACGTGCATACATACTTATACATACATACATCGTGACCGGCAGTGGTATGAGTAACGCGAAATATTATAGTTATGGCCAGAATGCCTGACAAATTGGTTCATTAAAGCATCATTTAGAGGTGAGGGTCATTGTTTTCTCAGACCATGAAGTGGGCGAAACATTACTGCCTAAGATAATCAAGGATCTTATCTTTTAATGGGTCTTTGAGTATCCCATGGCAACTGTTGATGCGATGGATGTGGATATCCTGAGATTTCGTGGGGGGAAAAAAAGCTTATTATGAAAGATTATGACCGAAAAAAGAGGGGAAGACAGAACTACCAACGAACACTTGCAGGAAAAAATGTGGAGTGTGAAAGAAATGGGAAGTAAAACACACAGTAGGAAAAATTATGGAACAAAAAAAAGTGGAAGATGGTTATAAAGTGCAGTGCATGCATTAGTAACGGGGAAAAATGTGTAATACGGGAAAACGGTCTTTAGGAAAAAAAAAAATGTGCGTAGTAAAAAAACTTGCATCCGGGAAAAGGAAGAAAGATTGTTGGATAAGAGATGCATAAAGTGAAAGATGGAAGAAAGCGATGGGTGGTAGATAAAATATACGCAAAGTGAAATTTAAAAGAAACTACGAAGGATGAAAGTTGAAAAATTCCGTAGGAAACAAGTTGAAAAAGTATCCAAACGTAAAAGCTCTTTGATGGGGGGCAAGAGGAGTACAAAAGATCTTTGTGGAAAATTCCATGTACGAGAGACCATCGTAGGAGTAAAAATAGGAAGAGCAGACGAGGACAGTGGGGGAAAAATAGGAAGGACGAAAAATACGTGGATGAGGAACACCTAGCAGTGAGAGAGGGTAGAAGGTACATCATGATAAGGCATTTCAGTAGCTAACGTGGAAGGGATGCGGGGAAAATTGCACAAAGTGACATATGGAGCTGTTTTGCACGTAGGAGGACTGTTGTGACTTTGGGAACGGATTTTCAACAGTGCTGAGAGAGAGAGAGAGAGAGAGAGAGAGAGAGAGAGAGAATTTGGGGATTATTTCTACGTAACCTGTATTTTTTTCCCTGACTAGATGGATGTCTTAACTAAAGTTTCACATCAAACGAAGACATGATGTTGGTGTTCGCAGCTTTATTTTTATTTTATTTATTTATTGACTTGTTTATTTACTTTAAACACGAGTAACAGTGTCATATCAAAATTTTCCTTATGTACACACGATCAAAAAACTACCTTTACAACCATCCGTCTACATTTTGAAACCGTGAACGAAAAGTATGAAAATATCCTCCATTAACTACTCATAGTTGTACATGCCTAGTAATTTAATTAGTATGACATGAAGGAAGAATATGTAACATGTGAAATAAGCTGTCCATTCAAAAATATTGCCAAAAGAAAAAACGCGACAAGCAACAACGCTCAATGTGAAACCATCGGTCACCCGTATAAAGATAGTTTTCGAAGCTCCGAACAACCTCCATAACACTGAACGGTAGGGCTTGGTGGATGTGTAACTCAGCCAGTGGTAGAATCAGAGAGTCAGCAAAAACTATGGATTAAAGAGTGAAGCCATGAGCGAAATGTCGGCCGCATTTCTCCGCCAACTGTGGCAATGGAAGACGTTTTGTGAAATTTTTAATTAATATGATAGAGGTCTAAAGCACAGCTCAAGCACATGAGAAAAGAGGGTACCGTCTGTCATCTGGGGGGGGGAGGGAGAAATATCTAAGGCAGGACACAAAGCTGGCAGAGGACTGTAGTCGTACTCTTGCTGATGGCTGTACCTGCTGAGAAATATGACTCCACGAAGAACGCCAGTATGAAAATATTACAGAAAATATGATTAGTATGGAAAGACTGAAAAAATAAAAAATAAAAATAAAACTTCTGGTATGAAGAAATTATACTGAAAATATGATTAGTATATAAAGACTGAAAAATATTATGACGCCAATTATAAGTTATACAGAGAATGTGATTAATATGAAATGATTTTAAAATGTATGACGCCTAGTACAAGTAATTTACAATGATAATATGAGTAGTGTGAAAAAAACAGAAAACAAAAGCTGAAACTCCTAATTTTAGTAACTTTCGCTGAGAATGAGTAATTTGATAAGATTAAAAGTGTTAAAACTCCGAGTAGGAATAAATTTCACTGAGAATAAGTGGTATGAAAAAAAAAAATGTTTCAGGAAAATGGTAAGGTCGAAATTTGCCCGCGAAAAACGCGAAATGCGAGAAAGAAAAAATGAAAATATTGCTGGCTGAAGACGGAGTGTGAAAAATCATTAGCTCTGGTTTTTGAAGACTGTTTAAATGTATCTGTAACAATAAAATTAACGAAATATATCTTTGTGAAAATTGTGGTAGATGTGGGGGCACACAATCCGTTCACTTACTCGTATGTAGTGTTGCCTTCCGCAGACTCTACACCGGTGGACAAGCCACATGGTTTTCTGTACCCTAGGAAACCATTTACTACGCTGGATGGTAATTATATAAACAAATAGCTAGTGTTCTAGTGGGTTAAAACTCTCCAACCGGTTGTGGCCTGTGACATTTTACATCCGAGGGCTGATAAGGTAAGATAAAGGGGCAGACGGTGTGAGGCGCTCAGCCACGGTACTCATCACTAATTTAGGCCATTTAGCCTGTGACCGATTAATTGCTCGCATAATGCCACTCAGAGGTTGTGACGGATCACTCGCCTTTAATGTCTGAATTAAGTAGCCTATCCCCGGGCCCCTACACTTCTGATGTATCAATAAAAGAGTGTATGATGGATGAATTGATGGCTGAAGAGACTACAACTGAAAAGTTGGGAAACATTGCTCGTTAGATGAGAAATAAGAGGACAGTCAAATTGGTGTCAGTACAAATTAAAAATGTTTGTTACAGAAAGACATAAACATATTTGGTTAAAAATGTATAAATAATGCATGGTATACAAAAATAATGGAAAATATTGGCTGTTGAAGGCGGTAGGGACAGATCAGAAGCACAAGTTTGTGACAGAGGTATAAACAGTATAGTATGTATAAAAAACGCTAGGTATGAAAAAAATAAATTTATAATGAAAAAATTACAGAGGAAATATTGCTCTCTGGAGGCGAAGGTGAGAAAAAAGACAGACAAAAAAGTTAGAGAGACAGAAATGCAAGGTACGAAATATATCAACAAAGCCTGGTATGAAAAAAATTACAGGGGAAAATACTGTTAGTTAATGAGATAAATGGGATAGATCAGTAACATAAGTGTGTGCAGTAAAATAGTATAGATGTAGTTACTAGATGTGACTTACCATTCAACGTGAAACAAAAGTGAATGAAAAGGTTAAAGCAAAAAGAAAAAAAAAAATCGTTGCATGAAGCGGATGGGAAAAGATAATTAGATTAAGATTAAAAAAAACTTCCCTTTCGTCTCACACACACACACACACACACACACACACACACACACACACACACACACACACACACACACACACACACAGGTGTTAAGTAGCACAAAAATGTCTAGATATCAACATACTCATGGGTTAACATTTTTTAAGTACATTATGTTATTAGCTTCTTTTAGGGTAATCTGCTGTTTCCTCCTCCCGTAACAAGTGCAGGCATAGTCAATGATCCTTGTACATGTTTGGAATGCCAAGCTGATGAATTAATAATGACCAGATGTGTTTCAGAAAACAGAGGTTTGCCCACACCTTCAGGCTCTCCGTCTTAATAATTCGACTGTGAACCATTTAACATTTTGTCTGCGAATTACCAACTTTCTTCTGTGTGTGTGTGTGTGTGTGTGTGTGTGTGTGTGTGTGTGTGTGAGAGAGAGAGAGAGAGAGAGAGAGAGAGAGAGAGAGAGAGAGAGACAGACAGACAGACAGACAGAGACAGAGACAGACAGACAGACAGACAGACAGAAAGGGAGGAAAATCGGTGAAGAGAAATGGGAAAAACGAGGGGTAAGGAGAGTAAAAAAAGACGATGGTCACATCTGACAGCCGCATCTACCTTAACCATATCCACCACCCCAACACATAACAAAAGGTGTCGTTAGTTTTTAGACGCCCTTTAGACAAGCCTCAAATGAACACGACACGCATCTCAAACACACAGCTAGACACACCAGACGCACCACCAACGCTCCCCGCCCCTCAGCACAAACCTCCGTAAAGTGACGCTCATAAAACTCTGTAGTTTCATCTTGCCAGGTTTCATCATTCAAAACATTCGGTGACAGTGAGTAACAGTTTGGGACACGCACTGAATTCGGCCGCCCCTGTGAGTTCGGCGAAAGGAGGAGGAGGAGGAGGAGGAGGAGATGAAATGGAAAGGGAAAGAAAAGACACAAGAATTCAATTAAGCAGTCAGAAGGTAGGTAAGGGGGAGAAGGGAAAAATGAGAAGAATGAATGGTAACGAGGAGGAGCAGGAAGATGAAGACAAAAGGAGAAGAGGAGAAACTAGAATGAGAGGAGAAAGGAAGGATAAGAAAAGGGGACGAAAAGTGGAGGAGGAAAGGAGAGGAGGAGGAGGGTTGGGATAGACAGATGAGAAAGATGGCCCGAGGCTGTGTGGTGTACGTACAGGGGGAACAAGGGTAGGAGAAGAAATAAGTCACAAGAAAGAAGAAAGAGGAGGAATGAGAAGGAAGGGGTCACAAGAAGGAAGAATAAAAGGAGAAATATGAAGGACTGACTAACAAGAAGAAAGAGGAGAAAGATGAAGGGAGAAACAAGAGGGGGTACAAGAAAGAAGAAAGGAGAAAGTAAAAATATGGGAAATGAAGAAGAAGGGAGGAGCAAAAGGAAGAGGAAGAAGAACAGAAAAAAAAAAACACAGAAGACTAAAATGGCTACAAGCGTGGTGTATATACAAAAAACAAGAAAGAACAAGAGAAGGTGAAGATGGAAGACGAAACGAAGGAGAGATACGAGAGGGAAAAGGGAGAAAAAGAAAGAAATGATAAAAGAGAAGATAAACGAAAACGAAGGAATGAACTGGGAGAAGAGATGGAAATTAAGACGTAAAAAAGAGGACTAAAACGAGGAGAAGGAGAAGACGGGAGACAGGCGAAGGGAGAAGGAGGAGACACACGAAACAAAGGAATAAGAAGTTGGACAAATAATTAGAAAAGCGAGAGAAAAAAGATACAAAGGAAGGAGAACAAGAGGAGGACTAGGGCTCAGATGAAGACAATAAAGTGTGTTGGCTCCCGACTGTGGTTTGTATACAGAGGGAAGGATGACAGGAGAGAGACACGGAAGAGAAAGAAAGAGATGAATGAAAAAGAAAGAGAGGAAGGTTAGATGAAATACTGGAGGAGAAAATATATCGACAGTCAAGGAGGGAACGAAGAAACTGGAGAAACGAGAAGATTAGACGAAAGGATAAAGATGGCTCCTAGAAATGAAGAAGGAGAGAAGGATAGAGAAAAGAAGACAGAGGAAAGAAGAGAGAAGAGAGGGGATGTGAGAAAAACGAAGGGAGGCAGACGAAGTACGAAGAGGAAAAGATGAGGTAGTTCCAGAATGTGGTGGGCATGCATGACGGGTCAAGAGCAGAAGAAAAGAAAATGGGGAAAAACAAGATAAGGGAAGAAAGAACAGAAGAGAAGCAAGGAAGATCAGGAGAAAAGAAGAGCATAGGACAAAAGGAAGGAAAAACGAAGAGGATGAGGAAACGGTGATGCCGTCGCAGGAGCACACAAGTGGCCAACGCACTCATCAGAGGACATCATTACCTCTCTCTCTCTCTCTCTCTCTCTCTCTCTCTCATACAAACGTACCCTGGCTACTAAATCTAAATCCAGGCCATAACACGGTGCACTTTGCCACTCACATTTCACCAAACCACACCGTTGCAGGAGCACAAAAATGGCCAAAGCATCCCCACATAGGGTATCAGTCAGGACCAAGATCGCAATGTCAGCTACTGAACTCCCTAGTGGGTGCGTGTATACAGTTTCTTTTTAAATCGTTTATCAGGGTAGTTCTTTTTTTTACACATATACATACGCACATACATACATATATAGATCGTGACCGAAAGTAGCATAGGTAATGCGAAATATTGTAATTATGGCCAGAATACCTGACAGATTACAGTAGTTCATTAATGCATCATTTAGAGGTGAGGGTCTTTATTTTCTCAGACCGTGAAGTGGGCGAAACGTTAATGCCTGAGGAAATCAAGGATCCTATCTTTATATGGGTCTTTGAGTAACCCATGGAAACCGTTGATGCGAAGAATGTGTATATCCTGAGATTTGGAGAGGGAAAAAAGCTTATTATGGAAGATTATGAAGGAAAAAAAAAAGGGAGAGGGCAGCATTGCCAAAGATTGTTTGCAGGGAAAAATGCGCAGAGTAAATGAATAGGGAAGTAAAAGACACAGTGCGAAAAATTATGAAACGGACAAAAGTGGGAGATGTGGAAAGTCAAGAGATTAGTGAAAGGGAATAATGTGCAATACGGGAAAACGGCCGTAGGAAAAAAGACATACGTGTTATAAAAAATTGCCTCCGGGAAAAGGACGGAAGACTGTTGGATAAGAAATGCTTAAAGTGAAAGATGAAAGAATGCGTTGGGTGGTAGATAAAAAATACGCTAAGTATAATATAAAGGTAACTACGAAAAATGAAAGTTGAAGAATTGCGTAGGATACAAGTTGAAAAAAATAAAAATAAATAAATCCAAATGCGAAGGCTCTTTGAGGGGGGGACGAGGAGTACAAAATATCTTGGTGAAAAATTCCTTGTACGAGAGACCATCGTAGGAGTAAAAGTAGGAAGAGCAGTCGAGGATAGTGGGGAGGGGGGGAGGGAAACTGGAAGGACGAAAAATACATGGAAGAGGAACACCTAGTAGTGAGAGAGGGTAGAAAGTCCATCATGATAAGGCATTTCAGTAGCTAACATGAAGGGGATGTTGGGGAAAAGGCTTACAGTGATACGTGGAGCTGTGTGGCGCGGCTGGTTGCACGTAGGAGGACTGTTGGGACTTGGGGAAAGGATTTGAGAGAGAGAGAGAGAGAGAGAGAGAGAGAGAGAGTGAATTGATGAAAGGTAGAGAAAGCCTTTAGGTAAGTGTGTGTGTGTGTGTGTGTGTGTGTGTGTGTGTGTGTTTTGCTTACATACTGGAACTCAACATGTTTTTTTACCCATCCATCTCAAAGGATTTGAATTTCTCTATCGTGTGTGATATTGTCCTTGATGGTGATGATTATGGTGATGATGATGATGATAATGACGATGATGATGATATTAATCCTGATGGTGATGATGCTGATGATGGTTTCTGTTAATACTTTTATCGTATCTTTTTTTCCTGGATATCTTCTGTAATTTTCCCAATATGCTTAATATCACAGTCGTTTGGTTTCGTCTCTGTCTGTCTGTCTGTCTGTCTGTCTGTCTGTCTCTCTCTCTCTCTCTCTCTCTCTCTTTCATGCAAACGTACCCTGACTACTAAATCTAAATCCAGGCCATAACACGGTGCACTTTGCCACCCACATATCACCAAACCACACCGTTGCAGGAGCACAAAAATGGCCAAGGCATCCCCTCATAGGGTATCAGTCAGGACCAAGATCGGAATGGCAGCTACTAGACTCCCTAGTGGGTGCGTGTGTACAGGTGCCTTTAGAAGTGTTTGTCGGAGTAGGGGATTTATTTGCTTATATATATATATATATATATATATATATATATATATATATATATATATATATATATATATATATATATATAAATACATCGAGACCGGCAGTGTTATATGTAATGCGAGATATTGTAATTATGGCTAGAATGCCTGACAAATTAATTCTTTGAAGCATCAATTAGAGGTGAGGGTCTTTATTTTCTTAGACCCTGAAATGGGCGAAATAATAATGCCTAAGATAATCAAGGATCGAATCTTTTAATGGGTCCTCCAGTAACCCATGGCAACTGTTGATGCGAAGTAAACTTATATCCTGAGATTTTGAGTGAAGAAAAGCTTATTATGAAAGATTATGATGAAAATTAAAAAAAAGGGAGGGGGTGGAATTACCAACGATTACTTACAGGGAAAAATGTAAAGAGTAAAAGAATTGGGAAGTAAAAGGCACAGTACGAAAAATTATGGAACGTGAAAAGTGAAAAATGGTAAAATAGTGCAGTGCAAGGGATTAGTGAAAGGGAAAATGCGTAATACGGGAAAACGGCTGTAGGAAAAAAAATGTGCGTAGTAAAAAAAAAAAAAGTGCCTCCGGGAAAGGGACGAAAGACTGTTGGGTAAGAAATGCGTAGTGAAAGATGGAAGAATGCATAGGGTGGTAGATTTAAAAAAAAAAAAAAAGGTGAAATGTAAAGGAAACTACGGAGGAAAGTTGAAGAATGGCGAAGGATAAAAAAAAAAAAAAAAAAAAAAACTAACGTATAAGCTCCTTGATGGGGGACGAGAGGAGTACAAAAGATCTTGGTGGAAAATTCCTTGTACGAGAGACCATTGTAGGTGTAAAAATTGGAAGAGCAGACGAGGATAGTGGGGGAAAAATAGGAAGGACGAAAAATATATACATGGAAGGGGAACATCTACATAGCAGTGAGATAGGGTAGAAAGTCCATCATGATAAGACATTTCAGTAGCTAACATGGAAGGGATGCGGGGAAAAATGCACACAGTGATACATGGATCGGGACAAGATTTTTCAAGTGAGAGAGAGAGAGAGAGAGAGAGAGAAAATGAACAGATGAAAGGGAAACAGCCAGTAGAGTGTGTGTGTGTGTGTGTGTGTGTGTGTGTGTGTGTGTGTGTGTTTTGCTTACAGACTTGATCTAAACATGTTTTTTTACCCACCTATCTCTAAGGATCTGACTTTCTCCATCGTGTGTGGTATTGCCCTTGATGATGATGATGGTGATGATGGTTTCTTTTATTACTTTTATCGTGCCTTTTTTTTTTTTTTCTTGGATATCTTGAGTAATTTTCCACACTTGCTTAATTTCACAATCGTTTGGTTTCCTCTCTCTCTCTCTCTCTCTCTCTCTCTCTCTCTCACCTAGTTGATTTTTACGAATCTTCCTTCCTTTCTCCAGATTTCTCGTCCGTCATTATTCTTTTCTTTATTTTCTTTCCTTCGTTTTCCTCCCATTCCATAATTCCTGTATCCTCATCCGCTTCGTCTCTCTCTCTCTCTCTCTCTCTCTCTTTCTCTCTCCTTTTCCACATGTCACATTTTTTATTTTTTTTATTCTGATTTTACTTTTCCTCTTTCTTCGTTCCCTCATTTTCTCACCCCACTATCTCTTATCCTCTCCTCATTTTCCCCCAGTTCTCTCTCATCTCTTTTTTTAAAATTTTTTCAGTTCACATTTCCTCATGTTTCACACCCATTCAACTCGTCATATTCCTCGTGCATCCAAAATCGTTTTAATTTTTCTTCCAACCCTCTTTCCACTCTATTCCTCAACATCCCAATTCCGACTTTTCTCCTGCCTCATCCTTCTTGTTTCGTCATCTTCGACTTCAAAGTTTCCTTATTTCTTCGCTCTTTGCTCTCCAAAATCACTTTCTTATTGGTGTTCCATTTCTTTTATTGTCGCCTCCCTCAGTAGTCTCCACATACTCGCACATCCCCCCCCCCTCTCCTCTCGCTGCCAATTTTATTCATTCTTTTCTCCCTATCTCTCACACATACCACTTCAGAACTCACAATTATTAATCACTGTCTCGTTTCCCTGCTTCCTCCATTATCTCCCCTTGTAATTTCCTTTGTCTCTTTTCTCTGCCTCATCTGTTATATCCCCTTGTAATTTCCTTTGTCTCTTTTCTCTGCCTCATCTGTTATATCCCCTTGTAATTTCCTTTGTCTCTTTTCTCTCTCCCCTTGTAATTTCCTTTGTCTCTTTTCTCTCTCCCCTTGTAATTTCCTTTGTCTCTTTTCTCTCTCCCCTTGTAATTTCCTTTGTCTCTTTTCTCTCTCCCCTTGTAATATCCTTTGTCTCTTTTCTCTGCTTCCTCTGTTCTCACCTCTTGTAATTTCCATTGTTTCTTTTCCTCCTCTGTTATCTCCCCTTGTAATTTCCTTTGTCTCTTTTATCTGCTTCCTGTTATCTCCCCTTGTGTATCTTCTCTGCCTCCTGTGTTGTCTCCCCTTGTCATTTCCCTTTTCCTTCCTTCCAGTCTCTCCTTCTGTATACCAACTTCATGCTTATCTCTTCCATCATTGGTTGTTTTTTCTTCTTACTTATTTCCTCGCAAACACTAACTCTTCCGTTTCTCTTTGTTCTCCACGTCATGAATAATTTTTAATGACTTTCCCATTTATGTCCTCCTCCTCCTCCTCCTCCTCTGAAGCGCAGTAGATCAGAGGAATTGCTAGCAAAGTATCATGAAATGATCAAACGATTCAAAACTAAGTCCACTAATGTGATAATATCTGGTATACTCCCAAGGATCAAGGCAGAAAATAGTTTCTATGATAAGGCCTTCAGCACAAATAACCGGCTCAAATCTCTCTGCACGCAAGAGGGAGTCGACTTTGTCAATCTGTGGGACCAGTTTTATGAGCAACATACTCTATTCCAGAAAGATGGTCTCCATTTGAACTCAGTAGGAGCGGCACGGCTAGGTAGACTGCTACACGATAAAGTTGCCCTCTTCAGATCAAAAAACGCGGCACGTCCAGGAACAGTAACCTTAACGTAAATACCCACAAAGTCAGATCACCAACTGTTCGGAACGGAATTAGAGTCTGCTATGCTAACGCACGTAGTCTACGTAACAAGTTTGAGGATTTAGAATCTCTAATTTACCTAGAAAATTATGACATCATTGGCATCACAGAGTCCTGGATTAACACATCTGACCGTGACTTTCTAGCGGAATACTCACTAACAGGGTACAATATTTTCAGCTGTGAGCGACCACATCGAGCTGGTGGCGGTGTTTTACTATATGTGAAAACTAGTCTCCATCCCCTTGTGCTATCCAAACCCAGTATTACCAACATAGATGCCAGTTATGTTCAGCTAAGTATTAATTCACACAAAATAAATATATGTCTCATCTATCGTCCGCCAGCACAGTCAACTGAGACAGATGAAAAACTTTATGATCAAATTGCGGAAATTTGTTGTCAAGAGGATAGCGTAATTTTTGGAGACTTTAATCTACCGGTAACAAAGTGGGGTGAACCACTGACGGCACACTCAGGACAAGAGCTTTATACGAATCTTCAGGAAAGCGCCCTTTCCCAGCACGTAGAATACCCAACGAGAGGAAACAATATCCTAGACATCATCTTGACTGCAAGTGATAACCTAGTCAACAACGTTGAAATAGGACCTGAGTTTAGTTCCAGTGATCATCGAACTATACAGTTTAATATTACTACAGAAAAAGTAAAAGAAACGGAGAGCAAAGAAAAGGTCCCAGATTATCGTAGAGCTAATTTCAACAGGCTCAGAGCGCTACTTGCAACTGCAGATTGGAATCAAATGTCTGAAACCGATGACATAAACCAAGCATGGGAAATATTCACCGAAAAATTTAATGAAGTGGTAAAGTCATGTGTGCCACTACGTAACAGACGTCCAGCTGGAAATAGTAAACCAAAGTGGTGGTCCAGTGAAATAAAAAGTAACTTAATAGCCAAAAAACAGGCATACCATAAATATAAAGCTACACAAAATAATGATGATAAATTACAATACGATAATCTACGCCGCACATCGAAAAGACTTATTAAACAAAGCAAAAGAGCACTGGAGATCCACATTGCTAATACGTGCAAATCAAATCCTAAAGAATTTTACAGTTACATTAGAAAGAAAAAGGTTATGACTACATCAATAGGTCCTCTAGAAACAAACAATGGCAGACACACTGAAAATGAGGTCGAAATGGCAAACATTCTTAACGATTACTTTGCGTCTGTTTTTACAGTAGAAAACACCACCAGAAACCTACTGTTACCCACAAACCAAGCAAATAGCACAGTCCTTAGTAACTATGCTATCCATAATAATGATATCCTTTCAGCTATAAATAGTACGGACATAAACAAAACCCCTGGCCCCGATAAAATATCACCGAGAATTCTCAAAGAAGCAAAACATGAGTTACTGCTGCCACTCTCTGTCTTATTCAATAAATCATTAAGTACTGGGAAAGTTCCACGCGAATGGAAACTAGCAAATGTAACACCAATTTTCAAAAAAGGAAATGAGTCGCACCCAGGAAATTACAGACCAATCAGCTTAACATCAGTAGTGTGCAAGTTAATGGAAAAAATCATAAGAGATAAAATAGTTAATTATCTAGAAGAAAATAATATAATTAAAGACTCGCAACATGGATTCAGACATCGTCGTTCATGCTTAACTAACCTACTGGACTTCTTCCATGATGTTTACAAATCATACGATGACTCAAGAGCAGTAGATATAATTTACCTCGACTTTCAGAAAGCATTTGACACTGTCCCTCACAAGCGTCTCATGAGAAAAATAGAAGCACATGGAATAAAAGGAAAGACGCTAAAATGGTTACAAGACTGGCTGTCAGACCGAAAACAGAGAGTTGTGATAAACGGAAAGGAATCCAAATGGCGTAATGTGATCAGCGGCGTTCCCCAAGGCTCAGTACTTGGACCGATACTTTTTATTATCTATATAAATGACATTGATGAGGGTCTAAATTGTAAAGTATCCAAATTTGCAGATGATACTAAAATAACCAGTAAAGTCACTTCAAAATTACAGTGGCAGCAGTTACAAAATGACCTTAAAACTTTAGCAAGCTGGGCAGAAAAATGGCAAATGAAATTCAACACAGAAAAATGTAAAGTACTTCATATTGGAAGTAACAATGTCCATGCAAATTACAAAATGAACAATATTCAGTTATCAAGTACAGACAGTGAAAAGGATCTTGGTGTGATAATATCAAAAGACCTAAAACCAAGCAAGCAGTGTACCGATGCGGTAAAAATTGCAAACAAGCTAGTGGGTTTTATTGGAAGAACTTTCGAGTTTAAATCGGAAAAAGTCATACTTGCCTTGTACAACTCGCTAGTGCGCCCCCATCTTGAGTATTGTGTGCAATTCTGGTCTCCGTACTACAGAAAGGACATTGAAAAATTAGAGAAAATTCAGCGAAGAATCACAAAAATGGTACCACGACTTAGAAACAAACCATATGAGGAACGCCTTGAAGAACTTAAATTATTAAGCCTAACGAAGCGCAGGTTAAGAGGGGACCTTATTGAAGTTTTCAAAATCATGAAGGGATATGACAACTTAGACATGAATAAATATTTTGATATAGACCGGTCGAGTCAAACCAGAAGTAATGGCTGCAAAATCATGGGAAAACAATTCCAATCCCACGAAGCAAAATACTTCTTCTTTAACAGAGTTGTAAATATCTGGAACAGATTACCCTCAGATACCGTGAACAGTATCTCAATTGAGACATTCAAAAACAAATTAGACAAGTATTTGCACGAAAATCCTCAGCTGACTCTTTTTCTGTCCGAATAACTTGCTTTTATAGCTACGGTACATGTAAGTTCATGCCCCCTTAGTCTACAAGACACCCCGTAAACAATGTACCCGTACATAGTGTTGCGGCACGATATTATACATTTTCAATTTATTCGGTGCAAACAAAGCAATATAAGCACAAATTAGGATCTGCACAGATAACCCTGAGTTAACGGTCACTACTCTTACTTTCGACCTGTGATGGGCTGTGGATCACTGAGGGTCCCTGTTAGTCAAGTGACCACCATCGGGATTTTTTTAATGTACAGTCCCGAGCTAATGGAAGGGAAACACCACCATCGCCCAGAGAAGCACATCCACGGTTGTTTCTACCCGGCGAGTTATTGGGGAGAGGGTGAGAGTATGGCAGAGGGGGAGATTTTGTGGGGGTCTGATGGAGGGAGAAGCGGGAGGGGAATAGAGCTGCCAGACAGGGCTGCCTGTTAGTGGATAGTTAGGTCAACATTACTATTTCACTGATATATCTGCCTTAACTTTGGCCAAAATGGGAATAATTATAAATCATTGTCCACTTATTGTATTCAAAATTTGGCAGCGAAATCACTGATATAATACAATACTGTGATGATATTGCTGGTCGAAGGGACAGCCTCGTCTTTACAGATGTTTTTTGTCTACATCTACGGGCTCCGTCTTACCTTCCTCCTTAGTTTCCCCATCCCCTCTCTCTCCCCCTTCTCTCACTTCCCATGTGCACGTCCTGTTCCGCCTCTTCCACTCCCTCACTCTCTTTTCACATCTCCCATTCCCCCTCTATGAGCGGTATTATTTATTCTGGCCCCCTTCCAAACTTTGCTCATATCTGACGATAACTAGACGATGTAGCCGAAACTGTCGTGTCACATAAAGTTATGATTTTCAATTTTTTTTTCATTTTTATTATTTTTTATTATCTATTTTGGGTATTTGATTTTTATTTTTTATTTGTTACTTATTACGTCCGCCAAGGACGTTATAAAATCGTCGCGGTTTATTTTTCTGTCTGTTAGCAGGATTATGTCAAAACTACTGGATGGATCTTCAAATTTCTGCCAGGGATAGACCTGGGGCCAAGGAAGACCATTAAATTTTGGAGGTCATAGGTCAAACGTCTAGGTCTCAAAAAGATTATCAACCCCCCCCCCCCAAATTTTGGAGTCAAAGCTACTGGATGGATCTTCACCAAATTTCTACCAGGGATAGATCGTGGGCCATGGAAGACCCCATTAAATTTTGGAGGTCATTCAAAGGTCCAGGTCTCAAAAAAAAAAATTTGTAATCGGTAATGTCTTTGTTCTTGTCCATATCAGGCCTTGGCGGACGTCAGAAATCTGATTGCTCCTGTTTATTTTTGTTCTTATTTGTTTCATTTTTTAGTATTTTCATATTTGTCATTTCATTATTTTCATTTAATTTATTAGTTATTAGTATTATTATTGTTCTTTCATGGTCATCTCACTTAATTTCACTTTCTCAATCCTTGTCTTTGGGTTGTGTGTTCATATTAAATATAATTATATCATAGCATACCACAACATTTCGTGTTTTACACCTCCAGCTCTTTAGTTTATTTATGATAAAAAAACGATAAATAAAGAATACGGAAAAGATCATAAGTTTAAGAAGTGTAAGCGAAAAAAATTTGCCGATTTTTATATACTCGTAATCCAATGTATGATTAAACTTGGGGATTTAAACACTCCAGAAGTAAAAGCACTATATTATGGCACAACATTACAATAACACTTATCGGTAGGGGAAGCGAAGAGGCACCAAACTGAGGCTGACAGAACAGGCTGGTCGGAATAGCTGGATGGTAGTGGAATGATGCGTCTCGTCCTTTCACCGGTCTTGATATATATACTGCAAGTGCTGTTTGAAGTAAACATGACCTATTATTATTACCATAGCTTAAAAAGGAAGTCAGTCACATTAACCAGTAAAATGAATTACAGAATACAGTAAGCCCTATTAGCAGCAGGACATTTATTATAACAATACAGCCTCTCAAGCTGGGAATTCAGGCACATACGCCACTACTATTCTCTATGCCTCATGTAGCCTATTATCTTTTTAATTTCACCTGTCAACATAATCACAACCTTAGTATCCGGTCCATCCTCCATCCCTTTCAATAACCGCTTGAAGCCTCCTAGGCATGTTAGCAGTGTGATTCCTCACAAGGGCGGGCCGAGCTCGAAACATCTCCCACACCTCACGTGTATGGTTCACGAGTTGCTCCCTTGTGCGCTCCATGCCAGGCTCCCAGCTGTTCACCATTGTCCCCCAGATGTTCTCGATGGGGTTGCTGTCAGCTCCCTTACTGGGCCACGGTAGCAACTGAAACTGTGGATGTTGGTCAAACCAATCCTGCACAACCCTTGCTTGGTGAACGGGGCAGCGGTCGTGCACAAAGTATACTGTGCCTGGAGGGAAAGGGTGATTCCTGTTATTAAAAGAGGGCAGGGAAAAGTCATTCAGTATGTTCACATATTTCTGGGCATTAAATCGCCCCTATATTTCCTGAATATCACCCATTCCGTGGAGGCTGATCCAACCCCAGACATTCACTGTCTGGTGCCCACTTCTTGCCACCTCGTAAACATTCTGGCGGTCATAACTGAAAGAGAAGTTAGAAAGAATGAGTTGAAATGAGCATTCGTTTGACATAATGGTAAAAACAAAATATTCGAGGAAAAATTATTGACAACGTTTCACAATTGCTTTGACCTGAAGAAGCAAAGCAATAGCGAAAAACATCAATAAAAGGCTCATCCTCGAATGTGGTTTTCTTTTATCAGAAGGTATATAATTGAAAGTAGCACTCGTATAGAATAAATCATTAATAATATCTTTGTGAAATGAAGATAACCAAAATAAATGTCAGTATTTTGTATGTCCTAATGGTTTATACTCACCGGGTATTATTGAGTCTCCAACAATGAAGCTGTCCATGGGAAGTAGATGAGAAAGTCTTTTCGTCCGTCCACATAATGCGACTACAAAACTCCTCCCCTCTGTTCACATATTCCCTAGCAAATTGGAGCCTTCCCTCTCTGTGCTGCTGGGTGAGACGCTCCTTGGCCGCTGGAACTCGATGATGCAACCCAGCCTCGTGTAGCCTCCTCCTCACTGTCCACACACTTGCATCCAAATGCAACGCATCCCGAATTGCCACTGCATTAGTATTTGGTCTGTCCTCTGCAGCAGCAACAATTTCTTGGTCTTGTGCTGGTGTTGTGCAGCGTTGTGGTCTACCTCCAGGCAAATTTCTTAGATCGCCACTCTCCTCCCACCTGTGATAATATGTATGGAATCAACACCTATCAATTATAATATAATATTAACAGATAAAACAATGAAACTGGGCAATAATATAATGCAGTATAATTCCGGCCTGATTTTACCGTTACATTCACAATGCTAACGCCTGTTTCTCTGGGATTAAGAGTTTGAATCTGTTGAATCATTTGTCTGAAGCATAGGAAGAGGGGACGGATGAGACCAGGGAAGATGGTGGTAAGACACACGGGAGAGAGGGAGGGAAGAGACTTGGGAGAGAGGACGGGAGGAGTCGGGGAGAGAGAGGATAGCCATTCGGATATGTGCAAATATAGGTTAGGGGAAGAGAGAAAACAGACAACATAACGCATTAGTATAACATGAAATTAGAATACTTCTGGGATATTTTTTGAAGTAATTGTAATCGAAATATTAACATCTTCAGCACGTCAGTCAAGTGATATTCATATGCACTTTAATGTGTGCAATTCATACGTGGAGTTAGAGGGGCCTAGATAGGGGGCATAGAGAGATAAGGGATGGTGAGCGGGTGGTGGGGCAGAGTGATGGTATTGGGGGGGAGGGAGGAAGGGGAGGGAGGGTAGCAAGAGGAGGGAGAATGAAATGCAAAGTCTGTATTCATATCTAATTTGTAGACGACATTAGTATGTAACAATAACCTCAAACATCATCTATATTAACATGCTAAAACTTTCGTGACGGTTTCCTTTATTCTTACCTGTGAATCCACCTCAGTACAGTCCTAGGAGTAATTCCCAGAGTCCTGGCAATGTTCCGAACTGACATGCCACTGTCACGAAGTCCGATGATACGACCTCGCTCAGCAACTCTGTGCAACCTCCGCTCCATGGTGATTCCGACTTCTGATCAGCCTCACCAGGCGCCTGTCCTGACATCACTTCTGTTTGTGCTTCATTAACCTTTAAACCAATGTTTGAAGCGTATCGCACCATGTAGTTGCCACCATTCGGTTCGCTTTGATAATGTATGGTAAACGGCTTAGCACCACCTTCCCTTCTGTTCATGGTTGCCTGATTACGGTCTATTGTTATCAAGTTGTATAACAAGGAACGCGAGGACTGCTAACTTGGTTTATCTTGTCTCGTTGATTTGTCTCTTATCTTAACTGACCCTAGTAGTAGTTTGTTACAGTTAAGCACCATATTAAATAAACGTATTTAGACAGTGAGATAATTGTGTAAATGCTATCGCTGAAATAAATGGGGAGTGAAATAATATTCATCATTTTACATCTGTTGTCATCCTCTTTATTTACTGAGTTAACGTCATTGTAGACGTGTGTGTGTGTGTGTGTGTGTGTGTGTGTGTGTGTGTGTGATACAATATATTGCATCAGACGTTCAAGCAATTACTCAATCACTATCTTTAATCGTAAATTACAGAGTGATTTTTTAAACTTAGATAACATCTTTTTTCTTAATAATGGCACACCTCATAAGCGTCATGTTTCACCTCACAAATTATATTTTTATTATTATTTATATTGTTTTAGTAATATTATATAACAAACTCACGATCTTCTATCGAAGACTTTGCAGACAGTTCTAAAATGCTATTCAATTTGTGAAATATGTTTCTGTAACGATAAATTACTAATTATATTTCAATAATCTTGATATTTATTACCGCACAATATTATATCTGTTACTTGACAATCTATTTTATAATCCAACTGTATTCAATAAGTGGTCAATGATTTATAAATATTCCAATTTTGGCCAAAGTTAAGGCAGATATATCAGTGAAATAGTAATGTTGACCTAACTATCCACTAACAGGCAGCCCTGTCTGGCAGCTCTATTCCCCTCCCGCTTCTCCCTCCATCAGACCCCCACAAAATCTCCCCCTCTGCCATACTCTCACCCTCTCCCCAATAACTCGCCGGGTAGAAACAACCGTGGATGTGCTTCTCTGGGCGATGGTGGTGTTTCCCTTCCATTAGCTCGGGACTGTACCAGGGGTCACTGCTTCAGGATGAAACTTGTGTACTGTCCCACATGGGAGAGTTCCTTGTCTCAGTGGAGTGAACGGAGCTATTGCCTGATTGACTGCTGCCTACCTAAAAAGCGCCAGGGAAGGTTGCCGCACCACCCCTAAACATCCACTCTGTGCATTGCACATCCACACTGTGCACTGTGCAGTCCCCTTTTATCTAAGACACCCGTCCTATATACTTTTCAGTCTCCCCAGCGCAAAGAAAGCAATATAAGCACAGATTAGGAGCTGCACAGATAACCCTGAGTTAACGGTCACTACTCTTACTTTCGACCTGTGATGGGCTGTGGATCACTGAGGGTCCCTGTTAGTCAAGTGACCACCATTGGGATTTTTTTAATGTACCAGGGGTCACTGCTTCAGGATGAAACTTGTGTACTGTCCCACATGGGAGAGTTCCTTGTCTCAGTGGAGTGAACGGAGCTATTGCCTGATTGACTGCTGCCTTCCTAAAAAGCGCCAGGGAAGGTTGCCGCACCACCCCTAAACATCCACTCTGTGCATTGCACATCCACACTGTGCAGTCCCCTTTTATCTAAGACACCCGTCCTATATACTTTTCAGTCTCCCCAGCGCAAAGAAAGCAATATAAGCACAGATTAGGAGCTGCACAGATAACCCTGAGTTAACGGTCACTACTCTTACTTTCGACCTGTGATGGGCTGTGGATCACTGAGGGTCCCTGTTAGTCAAGTGACCACCATCGGGATTTTAATGTACCAGGGGTCACTGCTTCAGGATGAAACTTGTGTACTTGTCCCACATGGGAGAGTTCCTTGTCTCAGTGGAGCAAACGGAGCTAGGGCCTGATTGACTGCTGCCTACCTTAAAAGCGCCAGGCAAGGCTGCTGCACCACCCCTAAACATCCACACTGTGCAGTGTGTAGCTTCCACGTTATGTCCACAGACTTCCCATTAACTCAATGTAACTGGTTTATAATGTCATGCCGTAACTATTATTTTATTAGTTTACTTTCTCTTTCAGGTTACTCTATTGGGTAGCTTATAGATAAAGTATTATAGAATGTGACTTTTCCTTTCCAGTGTTTCCTATAAAATTTCCATGTCAGTTTTTCCATGCTGCATGGTGGTTTTTCTCACTTTTTCCTGGAGGGTTTGGTGGTGGGGGGAGCCTTCTTGCTTTCCTATCCTTATCCTTCAACATGTAGAGTTAGATCTTGTAGTCATAGTTTTCTCTAACAAGCAGCCTCGAAAGGACCATAAGGTCTGTTGCTGTTTGCTTTCCTGTGTAATCCTGTGTAATCCTCCTCCTCCTAACTCTTTCATCCTCCCCAGTCTCGCGATTTCCTCCCACTTGTCTTCAAAAATTCCTCACTCTTTACTCTCCCAACTTCCTTTTTTGCCACTTCCTTCGGAGTCGATGCTCATACTTTACCATTTTCCAACTCTCTACCGCCACTTGTCTCGTATCTTCCTCACGCCTTTTCTTTTTTCTTTTCTTCTCTCCTCCTCGTCTCTCAGAACGGGAGGAGAAGGAAGAAGTCCATGTCCTACATCCAAGTAATTTTTCCTGCAGTTTTCGAGTCTTTCAAAATTTGCCACATTTTTCTCCCCCATTTCCTTCCCCTTTTCCTTCAATTTCTCCTCCGGTCTCACAATATCCCTGCGTCCACTTCCTCCTCTCCTCCCCTGTCTCCTGCCTAACCTCCAAGGACTGGAAGACAGACGGGAATTAAATGAAAAGAGGTTCATTCCACACACCCAACCAATTTTCTCTGCAATTTTCTAGTCATCCAGAATCTCTCTTACTTTCCTCTCCCCATTCCCCTCCTCCCACTTCTCTGCTATATGCACCACGCCTGTTTCTTCTATCCCACCTCCCGTGTCTCCCACTTAACCTCTTGAGACAGGAGCAGAGACGATACCAAAAGGGATAGATCACGCGCGCGCGCGCGCGCACACACGCGCGCACACACACACACACACACACACACACACACACACACACACACACACACACACACACACACACACACACACACACACACACACACACACACACACACACACACTTCTTTTCTAACTTTCGTGTCGTCCATAATCCTTCTTGGCTTCGTCCTTCGTTTCCCAGTCATTTTCTCTCTGTTTCCTAATATCCCTCATCAATTTATTCCCCCATACTCCCGTGTCTCCTACTCAGCCTCTCGGGGCGGTAGGAGGGGGATCAGGAAGTCATCTCACACAGGCACCAACTTTCTGTGTCGTCTTCGTGTCCGCCACTCCCTAAGCACGCTTCATTAGCGACATCAAAGGCCGGACTTCCAGCCTCTTCCTTCTCTCCCTTCGCCTTCCCTCCTTCTCTGTCTCTCTTTCCCTCTTTCCATCTTCTCTCCCTCCCTCCCATCGTCCCTCTGCCCACTACCCTCCTTCCTTCCCTCCGTACATCCCCGCCCCTTCTCCTCTTCGGCTCTCCCTCACTTCCAACCTTTTCTCCCACTCCTCTCCCCCCCTACCCACCCACCCCTCCATCCATCTTCTCTTCCTCGTTCTTCTCTCCTATCATCTATTCTTCTCATCCTCTCTCCCTCCTCCCGACATTTCTCTTCTCTTTCTACTTCCCCTCTCCCTCCACCTTTCCTCCTCCATTGAAGTTTTCCAATAGACTGTGATGCCTTGGTAGTCCAGCAGAGGAAGTAAACACAGGAGGTTTGGGGAGGCTCTTGCTTACCCTACTTTTGCTGTTTTGTACTGTAGTCTTGAAGGGTCTCTCTCTCTCTCTCTCTCTCTCTCTCTCTCTCTCTCTCTCTCTCTCTCTCTCTCTCTCTCTCTCTCTCTCGTGTCCTTTGATGCTTCTTTCTCAGGATTTGCGTCAGAGCCAAGACGCTTAATGCCAAGTTCTTCAGTGCCATCCCTTTCCCCATTTTCTTATTTGTGGGATTATTAAGCTCTTATTCAGGGGTTATTCAGGTGTTAGGGCTCTTATTCAGGGGTTTTTCAGGTGTTAGGGCTCTTATTCAGGGTTATTCAGGTGTTAGGGCTCTTAATAGGGCTTATTCGGGTGTTAGGGCTCTTATTCAGGGTTATTCAGGTGTTAGGGCTCTTATTCAGGGTTATTCAGGTACTGGGGCTCTTATTCAGGGCTTATTCAGGTTTTAGGGCTTTCATTCATGTGTTAGGGCTCTTATTCAGGACTTATTCGGGTGTTAGGGCTCTTATTCATGGCTTATTCAGGTACTTGGGCAATTATTCAGGGATTATTCGGGTGTTAGGGCTCTTATTCAGGGTTATTCAGGTGTTAGGTCTCTTATTCGGGTATTGGGTCTCTTATTAAGGCTTATTCAGGTGTTAGGGCTCTTATTCAGGAGTAATTCAGGTGTTAGGGCTCTTTTTCAGGGCATATTCAGGTGTTAGAGCTTTTGCTGAAGGTTTAAGGGTCAGCCAAGAGACTTACCTGCTATTTAGTAGAATAGATATTAAATCAGGATCACATGGCAGGGTCAGTTTAAGCAGTTCTCATCCGATCTAGACCAAACTTAGGGGAAATCTCCAGGGTAAGGCAAGGAGAAATGGGCTGTATTTTGAGGGTAGTCAGTCAGATGTCAAGGTCACAGGGAAAGTCAAATGTTATGGTCAGAGGGCAAGGTCAGCTCAAGCAGTGGAACCAAACTTGCTGGAAGCGCTACGGGTCAGGCAGGATGGAAGTGGTTTGTTTTTGAGAACAGTCAGGTAAAGGTCAGGGTCACAGGGCAGAGTCAAATGTTCGACCCATATACCAGTTATTGGTGCTGGGCTGGTGGTGGTGTTCCAGTGTTCCTTGTTTTATATTTTGAATCGGGCTTCTTATCACATAGTTATAATTGAACGTCTTTCTTTTTCTAATCATACTTTAACACACACACACACACACACACACACACACACACACACACACACACACACACACACACACACACACACACACACACACACACACACACACACACACACGCACACACACACACACACACACACAAATATTTTTCTGAAGAAATACAGACCCAACAAAACACAAAACTCCGCCTCCACCACACTACCTACCACACCGTGACAACCACCATACCATCTCCACCACAAAAACTCCCAACCGAGGAATCACAAACCCACTGCCAACAAAACATACCACAGAGAGTCATAGTCATATCCACCACCCCATCACCGTTAACCTACATCACCAGACAAGCACAAATTTCTCCACTGAAATACCTTGTAAAAGAAACACAACCACGAAAAACAGACTCACCTCCACAGTACTGGTACTACCTAACACACCACTACCACCACCACAGGCACCTTTACCAACCACAGCACCATCACCAACTCCACTGGCACCTTTACCTACCACACCACCATCACAGAAATACCTCACTTACGAACCAGCCACGAATAACGACTCGCTCAACGATACTACCTAAGACACCACCACCACAACCACCACAGTCACTTTTACCTTATCGCACCACCACCACCACTACCACCACCACCACAGACATATTACTTTACCACACCACCACCACCACCACCACCAGGCACCTTTACCTTACCACACCACCACCACCACAAAAATCTCACTGACGAAACAAACATAGAGAAACGACTCTCTCCCTCACACCATCACCTTCACCACATCACAACCACCACCACCACATCACCTCTTCTCTTTTGACGCGTTAAGCTGGGTCGGTAAAAGCCAGCACGCTCCTCTAAAAGTCTGTAGCGGCTGGGGTGCGTGTGAGTGGAATAGTCAATGTATTGCTGTCAGGGGGCCCGTCCCTATGAATAACAGATGATTGTATGTGTGGAGGTCGGTGCAAGAATGCCAACTACCTACGGACACGTTCTTTTCTCCCGTGTATTCAGTCCTTACCTTTATATTTTCTTTGACTTGTCTCCATGTGTTTGTGCTTTTGCCGTGATTTGTTTTGAAGTCTTTCACACTTAATTCATCCCTTACCTTTTGGCTTCACTTTTCTTCCTCATCTGCTGGTTTCTTAATGTTGTCATCAGTCTCTTCTATATTTTGACGTGTATTTTTTTACTTTATTCTTGCTGTTTGCCTCTGCCTTTTTCTTTATCAGGGCGCTTCGACCCTTTGAATAAATGATGACTGCAAGTGTAAAAGTCCATGCCAAATACTAGGCGCCTACAGACCTTCTCCCCACTCCCACTAGGTTTATCTTCTCCTTTTCTTTCCTCTCTTCATTTCTGTAGCTTTCCTTAGTGCAATGGCTCCCTTCATTTTAACATTATATGCTTTACTTTGTTCCCTTTACCTTTACCTTTCTTTTAGCAGTTGTTTGTATTTTTTAACAATTTTGCAATCTGGCTTTAGTCCCGGTCTCTACGATTTTTTTTTTACCTGATTTCCATACTTTTCGTTATTTCTTATTTGGCTCCTCTTCTTCGTTTTTGTCTTTATTTTTGTGCATTCCAATTTTTATTTCCCTTCACTGCTCTGATGTGTTTATATTTTTGTCTTTGCTACATGCCGTCTTTTCCTTGTTTGTTGTCTCCCTCATCCCTATGAATTACTAATGATTGCAAGTGTTAAGGCCATTGCAAAACACCATTGATTGCAAGTATAAAGGCCATTTCAAGAACACCAATAATTGCAGGTGTAAAGGCCATTGCACGAACACCAATTATTGCAAGTGTAAAGGCCATTGCAAGAACACCAATGATTGCAAGTGTAAAGGCCACTGCAAGAACACCAATAATTGCAGGTGTAAAGGCCACTGCAAGAACACCAATAATTGCAGGTGTAAAGGCCATTGCAAGAACACCAGTAATTGCAAGCGTAAAGACCATTGCAAGAACACCAATAATTGCAGGTGTAAAGGCCATTGCAAGAACACCAGTAATTGCAAGTGTAAAGGCCATTGCAAGAACACCAGTAATTGCAAGTGTAAAGGCCATTGCAAGAACACCAATAATTGCAGGTGTAAAGGCCATTGCAAGAACACCAGTAATTGCAGGTGTAAAGGCCATTGCAAGAACACCAATAATTGCAGGTGTAAAGGCCATTGCAAGAACACCAATAATTACAAGTGTAAGGGCCATTGCAAGAACACCAATAATTGCAGGTGTAAAGGCCATTGCAAGACCACCAGTAATTGCAGGTGTAAAGGCCATTGCAAGAACACCAATAATTGCAGGTGTAAAGGCCATTGCAAGAATACCAGTAATTGCAAGCGTAAAGACCATTGCAAGAACACCAGTAATTGCAAGTGTAAAGACCATTGCAAGAACACCAGTAATTGCAAGCGTAAAGACCATTGCAAGAACACCAGTAATTGCAAGCGTAAAGACCATTGCAAGAACACCAAGCACCTGTGGGCCTCCTTCTTTCTCCCATGTGGCTCACCCTCACCCTCTGTCTGTGTCCTCTCTCTTTATAAGTGTTTTTGTTTTCGTAGTTGTGCAGTTCCATGATATTTTTTATTCGTTCCACATGCACTCTACCTTTTTCTGACCTGTTTTCTCCCATTCAGTTTTTTCCCCTGTATCGTCTTTCATTTTATATTCTCATTACTCACTGTTGCCCTCTTTCTAGCTGTCAGCAGTGATTGCAAGTGTAAAAATCATTGGCCATTTATTTTCAGCTCATTTTGTTTTTATTTTAACGTATCTTTGTTTGTCTATCTGTCTGTCTGTCTGTATGACTATATCTTTCTGTCTGAGCTTGTCTGTCTATCAGTCTATCTATCTGTCTGAATCTCTCTCTCTCTCTCTCTCTCTCTCTCTCTCTCTCTCTCTCTGTATATATATATATATATATATATATATATATATATATATATATATATATATATTTATATAGTTATATATAGTTATATATAGTTATATATATATATATATATATATATATATATATATATATATATATATATATATATATATTATGTAGTGTGTGTGTGTGTGTGTGTGTGTGTGTGTAATTTAGTTACGTTTGTATCCCGATGTCCCATTTTCATTCTTGCTATTCATCCTTGTTCTGTCTGTGTGTCTTCTGTTTTCTGTTTGTCTGTCTGTCTGTCTGTCTGTCTGTCTGTCTCTCTCTCTCTCTCTCTCTCTCTCTCTCTCTCTCTCTCTCTCTCTTTCTCTGTTCAATTTTTTCCTCGTAAGGTAATGGTAAATCGCCACAGAGGTCATCAGAGTAATGCATGTGGTGGATATTATCCTTGTAGGCGTCAGTGGGGTGGGGGGGGTAGGAAAGACAGGGGAAAGGAGGGGTTAGAGCTGACCCTCCAGTACAGCAGATCTTTCCTGGCCTGTTTAAAACAGTCTGTACGGAGCAATAATGAAGGGTAAATGACATGACTCTCAGGTGGTTTTGAGGTGAATAAAATCATCTCACGTTAGCTGGAGCAAAAGTGCTAAAGTTGCTCCGAACGTGAAAGTTAATAATGACGGTCTTGACACTCCGAGGCTCCTTTGACTCACCCGTCATGAGAATGCAAGAACTCAGTATAAAAAGCGTCAGTATATTCGTTTGCTATCATTTATCTTGTTGGAATTCTTCAAGTTTCTAATGCAGGCTTGTGACCGTAAGAAATGTAGCTTTGTAGGTGACACAGACATATACTCCCTGACTTTGGACGTGTTATATTCTCTGCATGTTGTGTCCAGACTAACTAAAGAACATCCCTCACTTACTTCTTCACTGCAAGAGGCCTCCCCCAAGGTTAATGTATGTAACAAGAATATACATATGAAATACGTCACCAGAATCAAAAGGTCGGTATTATCTTTTTTACAGTTTGTGTGGTGTTCGTGTGAGGGCTTGTGCGTATGATAGTGTCGTTGGCAGTTGAAGGAATGTGTTGGTATTGGGGATTTCTGGTGTTGATGTGAGAGTTCGTGTGTGTGGTTGTGTGGTTGTGTGGTTGACGGATGTGTTGGTAGTTGAGATTTCTGGTGTTGGTGGAAGAGTTCGTGTGTATGGTCGCATGGTTGGCAGTTTGACGGATGTGTTGTTGACTCACTCTTGCTTACTTCAGATTTGCGAGTTACGAATACCCTGTTTGAAAATCTAAGCTGAATAAAATCATCTGAAGGAAGCAAAAATAATCATATAAAAGCCATCACCTTACAGGATTACTTAACATTATCCTGTTGGCTTTGTGATTTTTTTTTTTTTTTTTTTTTTTTTTTGAGCGTGTGAGTGGGTAGGACGGGGAAGGGTAAAGTGGCTGTTGGTATGTATTTTGTATTGGTTCCCTACCTCCCTGCTGCCTCGCTGATGGTAATGCGTTTAGCTTTGCATCACTGCCTTTTCTTCATCTATAAAGGGTTTCAGTCAGTTCTCTTGATTTTTGGCAGGAGACGTTTGGTAAATTTTTGATGTGCGTGATTATTTTTTAACCTGAGTTTGTCTGTGTAGGGGTTAATGAAGGCTATATCTAACCCCTCCAGTTCGAAAAATCTTTGAAAGCTGAATGAAAACGTCTGGTGATATCAAGAATATCTGAAAGTGACACATCATTAACGCGTCAGGCACTGGTAAGGAAGAGGTGCGGGGGAGCCTGTATATAGCCCAGGAGAAGACGTGCCCGAGTCTTCGGTATCTGTTCTATGAGTTTTAGGATGTGGAGAGAGAAGTTTGGGTGATGGTAATGCGTTTAGTTTTGCGTCGTTACCATCTCCTTCATTTCTCTTTATCTCCAGCTCTCAGTTATTCTTTAGCAATGTTACCTTCTCTTTCCTCTCTCTCCAACTCTTTTGTTTTTATATAGAAATTTTGGATAAGGCTCAGTATTTGAATGGCGTGATTAATACGAGTATATTGATACATCTCCTCAGTGGGTGACGCTTTTTCTAGTTTACTCTTGCTACCTCCAGAGATTTTACTTAGCTCAGAGATTCATTGGACTAGAAAGTTGCATACACACGACCTGCTGATTATTTTCGCTACCTGGGCAATCTCCTTTTCTTCCGTATATTCTCTTCTTCACGCTATTCTGTTATTTTTCTTTTGTTTCTTCCTCCCTCATCCTCTTTGATTTCGTCTCATTTCTTCCATGTTTCCACCTATCTTTCTTCCTCTTCCAACCCCATCTCGTCTCTCCTCCTCTTTAATGCTGTGTGTTTCCCTGTTACCTCCTATTTCCCCCTTCTCCTTTCCCTAGTCTTTCTCCTCTCCCGTCCCGTACCAATGCTCTCGTCTTCTCTGTTACCTCCCATATCCACTTCTCTCCGTACTTCCTTTCCTTTCCCCTCCTTCCCAATGCTATCTTTTATCTTTTTTACTTTCTATCTCTTCTCTTTCTCTCCCAACTCCCTCCTCCTCCCGAATGCTCTCTTCCTCCCTATTACCTTCTACTTCTCCTCTCCCTGTTCCTTCACCTTCCTCTCTATTCCCAATGCCATCCTTCTGTTTCCTCCTCCTCCTCCTCCCCCTCCTCCCGTCTTCCTATATTTTATGGGTACTGGACTCTTACCTCCCATCAGATCGTGTCCCACAATGGATGTAGTCAATCACGTTCATTGACCGGCATACTTATGGTGATCCCAAGTATCTGTTTGGCAGAAGAATGACAGAAAAAAAAAAGAAAAAAAAAGAGGGAGGGGGGAAAAGGAGAAAGGGAAGAGTAAGGGATTATGGAATACGTATCGGTACATAATACATATGTGCATACATACATACATACATACATACATCATAGATAGATTGGTAGTAGGTAGGTAGGTAGATAGTGTGTGTGTGTGTGTGTGTGTGTGTGTGTGTGTGTGTGTGTGTGTGTGATAAAAACAGGAGAGATGAAAATAAGAAGGAAAAAAAATAATGAAATACAGGAGTGGGTGAAAATGCGAGAGTTTGAGCTGGATAAAAATAAAGAGGGGAAAGTGAGAATTTCTTTTTTACATTTGTTTTTGTTGGAATAACACGCACGGTAAGAGAAAGACACCTGAAAAAAATATGGGAATACCTGAACACGTAGATTACGATTTACGTAAGAGGGGAGAAGGGGCAGAAGGCAGAGACACTTAGGTGGATATTGATATGAGAGAGAAAAGGGATGGGAGACAGAGTTACATATATACACAGAGCCGAAGTGCCCTCTGGTGATCAGTAGAAAGGTTAAACTATGAGAGAGGGAGAAAGAGAGAGTGCCTAAACAGGCCGATAGATCAATTAATAAATAAGTAATTAGATGAATAAAGACACATAGATATGGATAAACATGCACACAGATAAATGTAGAGACAGGATAGATATCAAGTAGGGAGTAAGTTTCACGAAGTCCGTTGTGCTTATTGTAATTCATGGAATGGGTATATATATATATATATATATATATATATATATATATATATATATATATATATATATATAATAAATAACTCCATATACAGTAAATAAAATATTTAACATACACTATATATATATATATATATATATATATATATATATATATATATATATATATATATATATATATATATAATAACTCCATATACAGTAAATAAAATATTTAACATACACTATATATATATATATATATATATATATATATATATATATATTGTTACATAGCCTATGATTTCATCATCCTTTGTGTAATTCTAACGTACAGTATGCTGCATGTTTGATCACGAGCGTGTTCTACCTCACTCCCCCCGTCCTCCCTTATAGTAGAGTAAGTCCTTCTTTTTGTTGTTCAGAGCAGGATTGTCAACTCTTTGTCCCCATGGCTTCATTTGCGCGTCCTTCTTACAAGTTGTATCAAGCTCTGCCGGCCCCTATATAATGAGCTCAGTCTCTGCATTATTGCCACTTAGATCTACTCCTCATTTTGTTCACATCTCTGTCCTCCCCTGTACAGTTGTTATTATTGTGAGTGCTCGGGAAGTCCCCAACCATCTAGCAGCTGTGTAATTTGAGTATAACTGTTATTGCATTTTTTCTTGTACTGTGTAGCGTAATGTGTTAATTCTTAGGCCTAGTAAAGTTTTTGTGATTAAAGTAAGGTTTTATGTCACCCAATTATTAATAATATTTTGTCTGTAATAATTTATCTTGCATTAACTGAGCATTATCCAGTGTATTGTCATTTTATCAGGGCTGACTTAGATAAATATACTCATGCTAATTTCGTGTTAATAGAGGCTGTTGCAGTTAACCATATATTTAACCTGTTTTTTGCCATTACATTATCCTTATGAGTCCTGAATGTTTAGTTGTTAGTTTGAGCATTAAACTTTAACTTGTAATTTTACCTAACTCTTTTGTTTTGAACCTGGAACTTTGCGGGACAGTTTTCTCTGTTCCGTAACATAAATTTGGTGACCTCTTATCAGGATATTCAGGATATTATCATAAGGATATTGCTTGATATTTTGTGACTGTGATTTATTCATGATGTCTACTATTACTGCGCTTGATGAAGCCAAAGATTTTTTGTCAAATGTGCAAACAGTGTGTGATGTAGAAAACAGAACAAAGAATGAACTTATGCTTGTTGCTCAACAATTGGGAATTGCTGTTCGCTCTCATCATTCTAAAGATCAAATTGTTGATATGATTAATGAAAGCTTGTTTAATGTAACTCCTCCAAATGAGCAAATGCAGATTGAATTAGCTAAGTTACAGCTAGCCCTGCAGGAGCCTCGTGTTAAGGAAGCTGAATTTCAGGCAAAAGCTAAGGAGGCTGAGTTTCAGGCACGTGCTAAGGAGGCTGAGTCTCAGGCTCGTATTCAGGAGGCACAAATTGAACTTGCTAGGATTCAGGCAGACCATGAGTATCGCATGAAACAAGGTGGAACTGGATCATCTAGCTCTGATGATTTTGATGTGGCTAAAAATGTTAAACTTGTCCCTCCTTTTAATGAATCTGATTTACAAAGTATTTTCAGTTGTTTGAGAGGGTAGCTACAGGTTTTAATTGGCCTAAAAAGTATTGGCCAGTACTCCTTCAAACTGTTCTCACCGGTAAAGCTCAAGTAACTTATGCATCTTTGCCTCAGGATCAATGTGATAATTATGATGTAGTTAAGAGCTTGATTCTTAAGGCCTATGAGCTTGTTCCTGAAGCCTATAGAGTAAAATTTAGGACAACTTATAAGCAAGATAAGCAATCCCATGTTGAGTATGCAAAAATTAAAGATCTGTTAGAGCAGTGGTTAAATTCTAAGAATGTGGATTCTGATTTTGACAAATTTAAGCAGATGATTTAGCTGGAGGACTTCAGAAGGTGTATTAGTAAAGATGTAAGCCTATATCTTGATGAGAGAAGAATAGATAATTTGTCTGGTGCTGCAGTTTTAGCTGATGAATATGTTCTCACTCACAAGAGATATTCTAGAGAAAAAAGGAAAGCTGAGAGTAAGTACGTTGCCTCTACTCAGAGTACAGGTAACAGGAAAGAAAATAAAGATGATGTTTCTCAGGAAGTAAATACCAGCTTCACCTCTAGATTTCAGAATAGTAAATGTACTTATTGTAGTAAGCTTGGTCATACTACGGAGAAATGTTTCAGGAGACAGCGTGATGTGAACAAAAAAGGAGTCTTTAAATATTCAGTCAATTGGTCTAGTGTCCACCCTTGAGAGTTCCCAGAATTCTTTAACTGAGTTAACTGAACCTGCTTTGAGGGGTAAATTAAATTCTCATGATGGAGCTCCTCTTTTGAGCAGTGACGTGTGTGACACTCTCAAGAGTTCATGTGCTATTTTCCTGTCTGATGGTTTTGTCAGTCCTCTGGACAGTAATGACAGGAAATCAGTTAAAATATATCGTGATACAGGTGCTTGCCAATCCCTTATGCTGACCAGTGTTCTAGGCTCTAATGTTAATTCCTCTGATGAAACTGTAATCTTACAAGGTGTAGGGAATAATTACTTCTCTGTCCCTCTGTGCAGAGTGAATTTAGAGTCTGGTTTTGTTAATGGTTCCGTTATGGTTGGGTTGGTTGAGACACTCCCAATGTCAGGTGTAACTTTCTTACTTGGAAATGATATTGGTGGAAGTCAAGTGTGTCCAGCTCCTCAGTTGTCTAGTGAGCCAGTGGCTGCGACCCAGGATTGTGATGTCCCTGATGTGTTCCCTGCATGTGCTCTCACTAGGGCTAAGTCTAAAGTTACTGGTGACTTAGAGGATAATGATGATGATGATGTTATCCTAGCTGACATTTTTCTTGCTAATTTGGACCACTCACCAGATGAGGCAGTACCTCGTAGTGTTGATAATTTGTCTCGTCAAGAGTTGGTTGAGTTGCAGGTTGCTGACCCTGAGTTGAAAGGTCTAGCTAACTCTGCTTGCAGTGAGGAAGAGTCAGCTGGTGCTTCTACTTGTTATTATGTAAAGTCAGGAGTACTTATGAGGAAGTGGAGACCCCCAACAGCATCAGCCGACTGTGAATGGGAGGTTGTACATCAAGTTGTCATCCCTCGTGTTTGTAGGCAGGATATCATTAGAGTGGCTCATGATTCCAGTTTGGCAGGACACCTTGGAGTGAGGAAGACTGTGGCACGCATTTTGAAACACTTCTACTGGCCAGGTATCTTCAGGGATGTTTCCTGGTATTGTAAGTCTTGTCACACCTGTCAAGTTGTGGGGAAGTGTAATCAGACCGAAAAGGTTGCACCTCTAGTTCCCATTCCTCCTTTTGAGGCGCCATTCACCCGTGTGTTGGTGGATATTGTGGGCCCTCTTCCTAAGACTTCTTCAGAATTTTCTTATGTGTTGACCCTGATTGATATGGCTACTCGCTATCCTGAAGCCATTCCACTTAGAAATATCTCAGCAAAGAACGTGGTTAAGGAAATGCTAGGGTTCTTCACAAAGTTTGGTCTGCCCAAGGAGGTACAGTCAGACCGGGGAAGTAATTTCATGTCAAACGTTTTCAAGCAGTCTCTGAAAGAGTTGGGCATCACCCTGATCACGTCTTCAGCTTACCATCCCCAGACCCAAGGAGCGTTGGAGAGATATCATCAAACACTCAAATCGATGCTCAAGAAATACTGTTTGGAACATCAGAAAGTCTGGGATAAAGGTCTTCCATTCGTTGTGTTTGCCGCAAGAGAATCTCCAAATGAATCACTGGGCTTCTCACCCTTTGAACTACTGTTTGGCCATTAAGTAAGAGGACCCCTTAAGTTACTCAAGGAATGCTGGCTGTCGGAGGAAGATGACGTCAACCTGCTGGAGTATGTGATGAAGTTCAAAGAACGGCTGTCCACTGCTTTACAGCTGGCGAGAGAGAATTTAGGAGCTGCTCAGGAGAAGATGAAAACTTGGTATGATAAGAAGTCCAGGTTACGCCACTTTCAGCCAGGAGATCAGGTTTTGATTCTGCTACCGGTGCATGGGCAACCTCTTCAAGCCAAGTTTAGTGGTCCTTATTTCGTGGAGAAGAAACTCAGTGATGTCAACTATGTCATCGCCACACCAGATCGTAGAAAGAACAAGCAACTTTGTCACATCAACATGCTAAAGTTATATCACAGGCGGGACGAAAATAATCCAGTCTGCACTGTAGCTGTTCCACCCGAGTCTGCAAGTGAAGTTCTCCCATGCAGCATGAGCCTGAGTGATAGTTTTGGGAAGAATCCTGATATCATGAATGATCTCCAGACTAAGCTTTCTCATCTACCTCCCGAGGAAAGGCAGGAGTTTTCGGCATTACTGCAGGAGTACCCGCAAGTGTTCCATGCTACTGCAGGAAGAACCACTGTGTTGATGCATGATGTCGATGTTGGAGACGCAAAGCCAATTAAACTGCCTCCTTACCATGTGAACCCAGTGAAAGTTCCTCTCATCCAGAAGGAGCTTGGCTACCTGTTGGACCACAAGATGATTGAGCCCTGTCAGAGCGAGTGGAGTTCTCCTGTCACTCTAGTCCCTAAGCCAGGTGGGTCACAGCGGCTTTGCATCGACTACAGACGTGTTAATCAGATAACCAAAACAGACACTTACCCTCTCCCTCGTGTGGAAGATTGCATAGACAAGATCGGAAAGGCTAGGTACATAAGTAAGTTTGATTTGTTAAAGGGATACTGGCAAGTACCCATGACTGAACGTGCTAGGGAGATCTCAAGTTTTGTAACACTAGGAAAGACTTTTGCATGTTCTTTAATGCCATATGGTATGAAGAATGCACCAGCCACATTTCAGAAGCTCATGAATGTTGTAACAGAGGGTTTGGCAGGGTGTGTTGTTTATATTGATGATGTGTTGGTCTTCAGTGACAACTGGAAAGATCCCCTATCCCACGTCAGTAAATTTCTTGAGCGTTTGGTTCAGGCTAATCTTGTAGCTAATTTATCAAAGTGTGAGTTTGGTCAAGCTAAAGTTCAGTACTTTGGGTACGTAATTGGTGATGGACATGTTGCACCACCAGGAGCTAAGGTTCAGGTTATGAGTGATCTTCCCAGACCTAAAAGTAGGAAAGAGCTACAAAGATTTTTGGGAATGGTAGGTTATTACAGGAGATTTGTTCTTAACTTTTCAATTCTTGTATCACCACTTACAGACCTACTGAAAAAGGGAGTTAAATTTGTCTGGACCGATAACTGTGAATCCTCTTTCAACAAACTTAAAGATATCCTATGAAGTCAGCCAGTGCTCACTACTCCAAATTTTGCTAAGCCTTTTAAGATGGCTGTTGATGCAAGTGATACAGGAGCTGGGGCTGTTTTGCTGAAAGAGGATGAACAGGGTATTGAACATCCTGTATCTTATTACAGTAAGAAGTTCACTCCACCTCAAAAGAACTACTCAACTATTGAGAAAGAGCTTTTGGCCTTGATTTTGGGTTTACAGCATTTTTCATTTTATTTGTGTTCTGGTTTTGACCCCATACTCATTTATACCGATCATAACCCACTGAAATTCCTTAGTAAGTTTAAGGATAAAAATCAGAGATTGACAAGATTGAGTCTACTTCTTCAGGAGTATTCATTAGACATACAACATGTCAAGGGGAAAGAAAATGTTATTGCAGATTGCTTATCTAGACTTTAGACAGATTGTTTTAGAGTAATAAGAAATTTCCTTTGTAAATTTCTTTTTCTTTGTGAGGAGGTGTTACATAGCCTATGATTTCATCATCCTTTGTGTAATTCTAACGTACAGTATGCTGCATGTTTGATCACGAGCGTGTTCTACCTCACTCCCCCCGTCCTCCCTTATAGTAGAGTAAGTCGTTCTTTCTGTTGTTCAGAGCAGGATTGTCAACTCTTTGTCCCCATGGCTTCATTTGCGCGTCCTTCTTACAAGTTGTATCAAGCTCTGCCGGCCCCTATATAATGAGCTCAGTCTCTGCATTATTGCCACTTAGATCTACTCCTCATTTTGTTCACATCTCTGTCCTCCCCTGTACAGTTGTTATTATTGTGAGTGCTCAGGAAGTCTCCAACCATCTAGCAGCTGTGTAATTTGAGTATAACTGTTATTGCATTTTTTCTTGTACTGTTTAGCATAAGGTGTTAATTCTTAGGCCTAGTAAAGTTTTTGTGATTAAAGTAAGGTTTTATGTCATCCAATTATTAATAATATTTTGTATGTGTAATAATTTATCTTGCATTAACTGAGCATTATCCAGTGTATTGTCATTTTATCAGGGCTGACTTAGATAAATTTACTCATGCTAATTTCGTGTTAATAGAGGCTATTGCAGTTAACCATATATTTAACCTGTTTTTTGCCATTACATTATCCTTATGAGTCCTGAATGTTTAGTTGTTAGTTTGAGCATTAAACTTTAACTTGTAATTTTACCTAACTCTTTTGTTTTGAACCTGGAACTTTGCGGGACAGTTTTCTCTGTTCCGTAACAATATATATATATATATATATATATATATATATATATATATATATATATATAAACAGATGCCAGATAGGCAGCCCATTTGACGCAAAGTATAATATAATTATCGTAACTCATTATCCCAGCAACAGTGGTGGCTGCGGAACGTTGCTGCCTACACACAGTACGAATTAAATATTTTCGCTCTAATGGCTTATTAAATTTTTGATTGATGATTTCCCAGTGTGATTGATGTTTTGCTGAATTCAGGGTACACAGCAGTACTATATTTCGCCATGTTTTTCAGGAATTTTAATTAACTCTGTCCAATGACGTATTTTGTCTTGCTAATACAAAATTATTATTATTATTTTTTATTTTATTTTTATTTTTTATTTTTGGCGTGTGACTGACTTCTTTGAATATACTGAACAGCATTGTCTTCCCTTCAAGATTTTATTTTGTGACCATAATTAACTCATTTAATTCGGATTTTTGTTTTTATTTTCTTTTTCGTTTATTGTTACCATAATTTTTTAATACTTCATTCACAACTGTGTTAATCTGAGACGCCCAGTTAATCCGTACGATGTAGTGACTTTTTTTTTCCGTTTTCTTGTCACCCGCAGACGATTTGTCAGCGTGTATTAGACGTCTATTCACCAGGTTTTTTCTTTACTTTCTGGAGCCTCCGTAACCCTACCCGTGTGTGGGAAAAAGTCGTAATGATGATGTTGATGGTGATGATGATTGTGAAGAGGATGATGACGATGACGACGATGACGATGATGATGTAATTGACGTTTGGCTGAATATACAAAGGAATACTGTAC
>NC_136954.1:40876946-40883185 GCF_032717465.1 Coenobita brevimanus
TCCTCCCCTCTCTCTCCGTTTCTCTCTCCATTAATCTTCACACCCTCAGTATTATTCAACAACATCATTTTCTCTCTCTCTCTCTCTCTCTCTCTCTCTCTCTCTCTCTCTCTCCTTCCATAACTTCTCCAGTATATTTCCCACTCCCCATGTTGAATCTCACACACGTCATTAACCTTTCTCATACATTCCTGCCTTCCTTCCCTCCTGCCCGTCATATATATTTCATACATTTCCCCTCCGTCCCAAATACCTTACCAAACGCATCCCACTTCTTGTTTATATAGTTTCCATACATTTTCCCTATATTTTTCATAGTTTTCCTCACCCAAATAATCATTCGTACATTTACTTGCCCTTTCCTGTAATTTCCTTCTCCCCTTCCCTCTTCTTGTGTGTTTAATATCCATACATTATTCACATTTCTCCTCATTCCAATTATCTTTCCTACATTAACTATACTCCGTCCATGCTCTCTCTCTCTCTCTCTCTGCTTCCATAAGTTCTCCAGTATATTTCCCACTCCCTTCCATGTTGAATCTCACACACGTCATTAACCTTTCTCATACATTCCTGCCTTCCTTCCCTCCTGCCCTTCATATATATTTCATACATTTTCCCCTCCGTCCCTAATTCCTTACCAAGTGCATTCCATTTCTTGTTTATATAGTTTTCATACATTTTCCTTATATATATATTTTTTTACACAGTTTTCCTCACCGTACCAATCAGCTTGTACATTTCCTTACTCTTTCCTGTAATTTCCTTCTCCCCTTCCCTCTTCTTGTATACTTGATCGCCAAACATTTTTCATACATTTCTCCTCATTCCAAATATCTTTTGCTCATTACCATACTCCTTCCATCCTCTCTCTCTCTCTCTCTCTCTCTCTCTCTCTCTCTCTCTCTCTCCTCATTTGCCTCCCAATCAATGTTTGTCTCCACCCCCCCCTCCCCTGCCCCCTTCGCGATACACACACATGTGGACACTTAACACGATTGCATACTTGCTAACCCCCCACCCCCACCACCCTCCACCTCTCCTGTTTCCCTCCATCTCTCCCTTCCCTCCCTCTTTTTCCTCCTTTTTGTCACTCTCCCTTTCTTCCCGTTTTCCTCTCTTATTTTCTCTTCCCTCCTTTCCCTTTCATTATTTCTTTCTACACACTTGTTTTTTTTTTTTTTTTTTATGTGGAGGAACAAGGAACCAAAGGCAACGAGCTCTGGGTAAAACTATTCCTTCCAAAGAGAAAGACAAAATATAAGAGAGAGCCAAAATTCAAGATCCGATCATTTCCAGATGCCTGGACACATTGCGTTTGAAAAACTGGAAAGATCATAGGAAGTAGGAAATACAGACAGAGAGGAGACAGTTCCAGAGGATTGACATGTTGCATAAATGAAGGACTGGGAGTAATGGTTAACTCTTGCATTAGAGAGTTGGACAAGAAAAGGGATGAGAGTTTGCTGCTAGACGGGTGCTACGCGCCCGTCGTAGAAAGGTGGAGGAAATGCATGCAGACAGTTCAGAGGAGCAGTGACCATTGAAGTAGCGATAGAAAAGAGATAAAGATGCAACAGTGCGGCGAAGAGACAAAAGGTTGAAGGGAGTCAGTAAGAGGAGGAGAGTTAATGAGGCAAAAAGCCTTTGACTCCACCCCTATTGAGAAGAGCTGTATGTGGAGAGCCTCCCCACACATGAGAGTTGTACTCTACACAGGGGTGGATAAAACCCCTGTATAGAGTCAACAATTGTGCAGGGTAAAGAAGGAACGGAGTTGGCTTAGCACACCCAATCTCTTGGAAGCAGATTTTACAAGAGATGTAATATGATCTTTCCAAGACAAGTCCCGAGTAAATGAAACCCCAAGCATGTTCAAGGGGATGATGCAGGATTAAGCTGAATATTATCAAACATTAGTGGGTATACCTGTGGAAGATTTTGTTTGGTTGATAGGTGCAAAAACTGAGTCTTTGATGCATTAAAAACAACAAGATTATTTTTACCCCAGTTAGAGATATGAGCCAAGTCAGACATTAGGATTAAAGCCATAGCCTCATCTCTTGTTTGTTGAAGGTAACTGCTGAGATGGACGTTGCCGGGAACTGAATGAAAAGGTGAAGGGTGGAGTCATCAGCGTATGAGTGGACAGGGTTAGATGTACAGCTTAGGTCATTGATGAATAAAAGAAAGAGAGTTGGGTGATAGGACAGAGCCCTGAGGAACACCACTGTTAAAGAGATCTAGGAGAAGAACGATGGCCGTCTACAACAGCGGCTATAGAACGACCAGAAAGGAAGCTAGGCAGATGAAGGCACAGATAGGAGGATAGAAACCGTAAGAGGGCAGTTTGGAAATTAAAGATTTATGCCAGACTCGATTGAAAGCCTTAGAGATGTCAAGTGCAATGGCAAAGCTTTCGCCAAAGTCCCGAAAGGAGGGATGACCAGGAGTCTGAAAGGTAGGTGAGAAGATCGCCGGTGGAGCGTCCCCTGACGGAACCCATACTGACGATCAGAAAGAAGGTTGTGATAGGAAAGATGCTTTAAAATTTTTCTATTAAGAGACAGACTCGAAAACTTTTGAGATACAGGATGTTAAAGCAATTGGCTTGATAGTTAGAGGAGTTGGGAATAGTTCACCCTTCTTTGGGACTGGCTGAATGAGAGCAAACTTCCAGCAAGAAGGAAAGCAGTACAAGTTGACAGACAAAGGCGAAAGACTTTGCCTAGGCAGGGTGTAAGCACAGAAGCACAGTTCTTGAGAACAACAGGAGGGACTCCATCAGGCCCATATGCCTTATTAGTACTGAGGCCTGTGACAGCAGAAAATACATCATCTGAAGAAATTTTAATATCAGCCATGAGGATATTAGAGAGGGGAAGTGATGGAGGAACAACACTGGAATCGTCCAGGATGGAATTGGAGGAGAAAGGCTGAATGATGAATTCTTTTTTATCAGTAGAAGAAATCGCTACAGAGCCATGAGCATGGAAAAGAGGGGGGGAAGGATGATGAGGTAAAGCTGTTAGAAAGGCATTTGGCAATGTGCCAAAAGGAGCAGAAAGAATATGAGTTAGAGAGTTCAGAGCACTTAGTACGGATGAAATTATTTTTAGTTAAGAGCGAAGAACAGACTTAGCACGATTCCGGGCAGAAACGTATAATGGATGTGATTCAGAGGGTGGGTAGACTCCGGTACCTTTTATAGGCCCTCTCCTTGTTGCGGACAGCATTAGAACAAGCATGATTAAACCAAGGCTTTCGTGCATTAGTCAGGAGGATATGAGAAAGGAATGTATGCTTCCATGCCCGAAAGAATAACCTCTTGTAATGCGCAAGGCACACCCAGATGGCTCCCGGCCACGAAAGCAATAATCATTCCAGGGAAAATCAATGAAGTACTGCCTCCGAGGGCCTCCCCAGTCTCTGCAGCTCCAAAGTGCCACAGACGACGTTTGTTTGGAGGGTCTGCAGGCCGTACAAATGGAGAGTGATAGGACAGGTTAAGGTGATAAGGTTGTGATCGGAGGAGCCCAACGGAGAGAAAAGATTAGCAGTGTAAGCGGAAGGATTAGTTGTAAGGAAGAGGTCAAGTATATTGGAACTCTCTCCAAGGCGATCAGGGATACGGGTAGGGTGTTGTACATGCTGCTCTAGGTCATTCAGGATAGAAAAGGTGTAGGCTTGTTCACCAGGTGGATCAGTGAAAGGAGAGGAGAGCCAAGGGGTGGTGGTGAACATTGAAATCTCCTAGAATGGAGATTTCAAGAGAAAGGAGAAAATGGATAGAATGTGTTCCATCGTAGAGGTAAGATAGTCAAAGAATTTTTGATAGTCAGTAGAATTAGGGGATAAATAAACATCACAGATATATTTAGTCAGAGAATGACAGGAAAGCCGAAGCCATACTTCTCCTCTTTTCCTTTTTCTTTTCCCTTTGCCTCCGTCTTTCCTATTCATCATCCCAAGCTTGTATTCTCTTCTTCTATCCCCTTTCATTCTTCCTATTCTAATTTTTTCCTTCCGTTCCGCTTTTCCATTCCTTTCTATCCCTCCCTCTCATTTCTTGTTCCTTCTTCTCTCTTTTTTCTCCTTGTATTCCTCCCTGTTCCTCTCGCTCTCTTCATGTTCATCCTTTTCATTTCCTTCACCCATCTCTTCCCTTCCTTTCCCATGCCTTTACTCTTCTCCTTCTTTTCAGTACTTCCTTTCACCTTACCTTTCCTCTCTACTGTGTGTTAATCTTTCCTTCTTATGTTTATCTTTCCCTTTTCTTTCACTCCCCTTCTCTTCCCTTTTCCCATTTTCCTTTTTCTTTCCCTCCCCTTCTTTTCCCTATTCCCATTTTCCTTTTTCTTTCCCTCCCCTTCTTTTCCCTTTTCCCCTCTTTCCCCTGTCTGTAAGTTCTTCCTTTCCTTTCCTTATTCCCTCCCTTCTCCCCTTCTTTCTCCTCTTTATGCATTCCAGTTCACTTTCTAAATTCCTTTTGGCACTACGTTTCTTTTCCTTCATTTTTTTTTTCCACCTGAGATTTAGGCCCATATTCACGTCGGTAAAGAAGCTCCCTAACGCCTCTTTCTAAGCGATTTATTTTGCTCATTTATTTATTTTGTGTTTCCTTCCTCTGTTCATCATTTGTTTAAAAAAAATAAATAAAATCCTCTTCTGTGTCAGTCATTCCAATACCATTTTATTCAGCTCCAGATAATATACAAATTGATATTACTAAGAAAGAGGTGTTAGGGAGCCTCCCATAACGGACGAGAATATGGACATGCGTGGCAGGATTCTCGTATTTTAAGTAGCGCGGTTCTTTCTTCCTTGCATTAAAAAAAAGTAGACTTCGTTTGCCTCTTTCACAGCGATTTATTCTTCACATTGCTCCTCAAAATTCTTTAATTCAGTTACTGGGGTAACCTAAGCTCAGTCGATATGCATTCCGATATAACATAAAAGAAGAATGTTGCGTTGTAATATACAAAAAGAGGAATATGAAGCTACAAACCCAAATCCACCTGTATATGCCAACAAAGGTACCACTGTGTGTTGTATTAGCTACACTGATTTCAGGATTATTTGTTGGATTGTATAGGTGGATATGGGTTTGTAGCTTCATTTTAGGGGGTTTGAGTAAGTCACTTGGGTCTCGACTGGAGGGGGTTCGTGGCATTTATCATTTAGGTTTGTAACTTCGGGGAGGAGGCTTTGTTTTGAGTTGGAGGAGGAGTTGTTAGATTTAATTATATTTCCTTTATTCGTTGCTTTAATTATTTTATATTAAATATTTATGATAAGTGACATGCTGACATTAAACGACATTATTTGCCTGGTGATGGCCTGTGGTGGGCCAAAATTCGCATATCAAAATAGTTTTTAGAGTATTTTTCATCATTTTACTACTTCCTTTGTGTGTGTGTGTGTGTGTGTGTGTGTGTGTGTAATATTGGTAAATAAAAAGGCACTGTGCAGAGTAAAATGGTGTTGAGTGAATGGTGTGTGTGTGGTGATTGGTGTGGGTGTGGCGTGAGTGTGTGGTGATTGGTGTGGGTGTGGTGTGAGTGTGTGGTGATTGGTGTGGGTGTGGTGTGAGTGTGTGGTGATTGGTGTGGGTGTGGTGTGAGAGTGTGGTGATTGGTGTGGGATTGGATGATTCATGGCGGTAGGTTACGGCATATAAATAGGGACCCGGAAGAGAGACTGGGATCATACGTCACCCTGGAGACGCTGGGGGAGGATGGGGGGTGGGGATTGTGGTGGTGGTGGAAATACAGTATAGCAATATTTGTGGCGTGTTGTGGCCAGATGATAGGAACGGTGGGGGGGGCTGGTGGGGGGCGGGTGCTGGTGGTTTTGTTAGTAAATGTGTTGGTGGTTGGTGGGTATGGTTAAGGTGATAAGGAAAGGGGTAATGGTGTGAAACTCGGTTGTGGTGGAGGGGGAATCGGAAATATTTGGTGTAGTGGTAGATGTAATGATGGTAGTGGTGTTGCGTGATGGTAGTTAGGTTGGTGGTATAGGTGTGGATGGTGGTAGTGATACGGATGGTGACAGTGGTAAGAGATGGTGGTAGTGGTGTGCAGGGCGTTAGTACGGGAATGGTAGTGGTACTAGTAGTAATGGTAGTAGTGGAAGTGGTGGTAGGAATTGGGGTAGTGTTAATGTTATTGATGGAGGAAGCATAAGTGGTAATGTTAATGGTTAGGGAGTTGATAGTCATGATTAACTAGCAAATGGTG